>NC_083631.1:20060829-20170829 GCF_963584025.1 Labrus mixtus | reverse complement strand
ATTCTGCAGCACTTTGACACGTTGAGTAAAGAAACCATGTGACTGACCTCGTGCACACAGCTGAAGAGCTCCCAGTCGAACACCACCAGCTGATTGGCCACCTCCTCTGCCGACATGTCGTGGAGTTTACTGTCACCTGGCGTCCAGTGGATCTCCTCGGGAAGAGGAAGCTGAGGGTGGAAGAAGTTACAGTCAGTATTTTACTTGGCTTCTAGAACAAGAGTACAGCAGCTCTGTAAAATCAATCGCAGGAAAACAAACCCTCCAGGCCCGGGGCGGCGCCAGGATTTTTTTTTTCTCCCCATGCCGAGGGTCCATTTTCATGAATTCATTTTTTTTTTTTTTCAAAATAAAAGCAGACATACATGAGGGTGCATCCTCACCAGAGAGTCAAGCTCAGAAGGTTCACAAGCAAACAGGTGTGTGTTGACTCCCAGTGTGGTGAACACGGCCTCATCACTGGGACGAAACACTGCCTTTTCTGAAACACAAACGTGAAGAGAATGTGTGTGTTGGTGAAGAAAGCTCATGTCTGTTGGTCGAAGTCAGATAATCCGTCGCGGTCTGGGTTTCCTGACCTCCAGCAGATGTGACCGCCACCAGTATGAGGTGTCCTGGCAGGACTGGTTGGTCTTCACTGTACTGGAGTTTCTCTCGGACCAGAGCCAGAATCTCTCCGACCCGACAGGACAGGCGGCTCCTGATGGTGACGTAGGAGTGATCCGGAGTGTAGACCCTGCAGAAGACTGGACGCACACATCCACAGACACATCTTTAAGTAAACAAAAATGACATTAATTTAATAAACTCTGAGATATTTTAGCAGCATTAAGTGTTTTTTTTCCCCTTAAAAAAAAGAATAACATGAGCCCAATGTTTTTAATTCTCTAATAAAAGGATTAAGAGGTTTTAGAAGCTTAATGTGACCTTTAATGTCCCAATAATTTAGATTTCCCTACAAGGTCACTTTGGCTTGATACTGTAGCTTTTGTGTTGCTCTGGTTTGAGTTAGCTTCTACATCTTTCAGGCTAAGTTCTGTTAGCCTCTAGGTCCCGGATTTAGCTTTTCATTTCCAGTTCCAGTAGGCTACCAATGTTACCAACGAGCATAACGTTCTAGTTTCCAAAAGAGTGCAGTCAGCTTAAGCATTTGCTAGTCTGCAGTTACAGTAGCTTCTTTAAGCATAACAAAGGGACAACATAAGTCATTCATTAGAGTTAGCATAAGTTCTGTTAACCTAGAGTTAGCTTGTTATTTTTAAGACTAAGAGTTAGCCTCTTCTTAGCTAAGAGCTAGCCTCTAATTCTACTCAGTTTGAGCTTCTTTTCCCCCCGTAGCTTTACTCAAACAAACACAGCTATATATCAGCATACTGGGCTGATTTATGACTTAGCTTGTAGGCTAAGCTAACAAGATACAACATGTAAATAAGACGGTCAAGTTTCTTTCTCCTTTGATGGTGCAAGGCTAGAAGTTTCCCCCTGCTTCCAGTCTTTATGTTAAGCTATGTTTAATACCATTCAGGATTTGTGATAGGCTAGTCTTTGAGAAGATGTAAACAGTGTGTGTGTGTGTGTCCTGGGTGTGTCACTCAGTTTGATTTTTATTTGCAGACCACAGACTGCAGGTGTGTTTGTATTTCAACCGCGTGTGAGTGTGTGTGCAGTCTGGCATAGCCTTGTATTTCTGTCCTTGCACGTGTGCAGGTGTGCGAAGGTGTGTGTGTGTGTGTGTAAGGACGTGTGTGTCTCGTACTCTCGTCTGAGCCTCTGAAGGCCTCTCGCGGTTGCAGACAGGCGTCGATGCGTCTGAAGTGTCTGAACAGAGGACGGACCTGCTTCTTCCTGCTCTCCTTCTCCTCATCAGAGCTACAAACACACACACACACACACACACACACACACACACACACACACACAAAACAAACAATCACAACATACACTGCACATGATAATGATGTAATGCATTTCTAAACATAAGTATAATAAAGTATGTTGGTGTTTATCTTACGGGCAGTGCAAGATCTCGGTCCATCTCTGCAGTTTGAGCACGTCCTCCACCAGCTCAGGGTACCGACTCAACTCCTGAACCGCACACAGGTAAAGCTCCTACACACACACACACACACACACACACACACACACACACACACACACAAAGGCACAGATTGTAAACAAGAGAGGACACATTACAAGTGTGTGTTTGTGAGAGAAAAAAAAAGGTGTGTGCTGATCTGAGCTGGTCTGTTTTTTCTGTAACTGTGACAACCTTGCACCAAAAACAACGTGTCCCACCCTGCAGAGGTGTTGCCTCCTGTGTGGGTTTCAAGTATTACTCTTAGCGTGTGTAGGAGACCGTTGAAGGGGAATCTTGTTGTTTTTCTTTTTACTTTCTGTTTTTTTTTAGCTTGCTGTTCTTATATCTGTGTTTACGGCCGTGTGTGTGTGTGTGTGTGAATTGCAAATTGGGACAAAAGTATCGCTGATTCGGTTCCAGTGTTTTAGGTTTAGGTTGAAAACTTGTTTGGGTTGAGGTAAGACACGGAGAAACGGATCTTCAAGACTAACTAACTACTGTGTTGTGACCTACCAGAGAGGAGGCGGGACATGACGTTGGAATGTATCTGATTGGATCGCTAGCTACAACAAAGAATGTGTGTGTGTGCGTGTGCGTGTGTGTGTGTGTGTGTGTGTGTGTGTGTGTGTGTGTGTGTGTGTGTTGCTGCTCTCCCCCTCCTCCTCCTGCAGCTCTCAATAAGTGTGTGTTATTTTTTGTGTGTGTAATGTTTTGCTTTCTGTTTGTGAGTGTGTGTGTTATATAGTGTCTTAAATCTTGTGTATTTTCCAGTGTGTGTGTGTGTGTGTGTGTGTGTGTGTGTGTGTGTGTGTGTGTGTGTGTGTGTGTGTGCGTGTTACCTTCGGGAAGTTGTTGCTGCGCTCGCCCTCCTCCTGCAGCAGCTCTCTGTAAGTGTCCAGGTATCGAAACGCCACGTTCAGCACCGCCTGCTTCCTCTCTGCTCCGTCCATCGCTCCATCACTCTCCCCCTCTGTCTCTTCGTCCCCCTCTCTTCTTCCTCCTCCCACTCCTCCTCCTCTCTCTCTCTCTCTCCTCTCCCCACCTCTCACCTCTCCATCCTTCACCTCGGTCTCAAGAGAGAATCTGGGAAAGTTTGAGTTAAGGATGAAATTGGACTCGTCTTTAAACAATACTCCGACGGCAGGACGGAAATTTTATACAGAACAAGAATAAAAAGGAAACACATTTTAAATATTTATATCGCTCTGGATAGTCAGGTCATAATGAAATGTTAAAAAGGAAATTAAATATTAAATTGTAATAAATATATATCCCTAAAATAAGAAAATATAAAATTGAATGTCTGTTTCATTGAATCAAGAGACAAATGTTAACGAGTGTAGCAGAATTAACTGCAACACTTTAAAAATCAAAATGATTTCAATCACTTCATTAATATCCAATTTATCTTTGTAATGAGAATAAGAGCAGTTTATAAATCTATCTTTAATGAGCTCTGGTTTAATGTCTCACAGAGGCAGCAGCTCTGAGGAGAAACTGTAACTACAGAGAGACAGAGCCGCCATGATGACCCACATATATCTGCGCACACACACACACACACACACACACACACACACACACACACACACACACACACACAGCTGCCTCCGTCTCTCCACATACACTGTGATCACACTTAACGCAGTGCATGCAGCATCCTGAGGAGAGTGACAAAAGTAAAAAAATCCAGCAGTTATTTTCAGTCGTTTCTCTGCTGCTGCTGCTGCTGGGTTTTTTATTTCCACAGCTGAGACCTGCTGGTGTCTCTCGCGGTTTAGAGCGAGGCTCAAAGGTTTTGGTGCCCGAGTACAAAAAAAAAAAAAAAGTGACCATGAATGGATGATGGGATATTTTTCTGAGTAATAATAGAGCCAAAAAATACTTTCAAAAGTTATAAGCGTAACGATTCAAAACTACAATTTCCATAATGCTTCGGAGAGGGCGGCTGGCCAGACAAAACGCCAGGAGCTAAAACAGTGTGTCCATCATGAGGCATCATAACCCTGACACTTAGTAAAAAACCGTCAGACATCATCTTGAGGCTATAACACAGAGTTTGTGTAAATGTAACTGCACAAACATTTTAAGTCTCATGTCGCAAAGTTTCCGTAAACGTTGAGCATCTGTAGGGACGTCTGCCAGCGGAGGACATCGTTATGAAGTAATTACTGCGAGGGCGGCACCCTGTCAGTCCATTTAACACAACCTGGTCAGGAGTGTAGAGTTAGTTACCATGGCGATCTAACAAGGTTAAAAGAGAGCGTCTCCTCCAGCGACACACGGGTGATGTCATCATAGAGAACACATTAGTTACAACACCAACCTCACCTGCACAGCCTCGCTACATCTGACCTGGACCACAATAGATTTAAGATTTAAGATTTACCTTTATTGATAAATTTCAGTTTTTACACTCTGTAAGTCATTCAACACACACACAGGCTGAAATATATACACACACAGGCACAAACAGGATCCTATGGACATGCACTAATGGAGAGATGTCAGAGTGACGGAGCTGCCCACAGCGGGCGCTCCTGAGCTGGTGGTGAGGTGGGGGTTTGGTGCCTTGCTCAAGGGCACCTCTGCAGGTGATCTGGCACCTCTCCAGCTACCAGACCAACTTCCATATTTGGTCCGCACCGAGACTTGAACCGGCGACCCTCCGGTTCCCGACCCAAGTCCCTACAGACTGAGCTACTGCCGCCCACGATAGACCCAATAAGGGGGGGGGGCTCTGACTTTCTCGCTCCATGTCCTATTGTTTACGGTGAGAAGGCGGAACAAACACCTAACTGTGGGAGTGTCTCCCACCTGGGGGAGGGGTTACTGCCCTTTGTGATGTCACAAAGGGAAAATCTCCAAATGGCCTGTTTGAGCACAGGACTTTTCTCATCATTGGGGGGTTTGTTGACAGGTTTAAGACACATATTAGAGTTAGAAAAACATGGTAAAGTGTATTTTGCATAATGTGTGACCTTTCATTTAGTTTTCCTTATAAATAATATTGTAATAATGGTGTGTACATGTTGTGTGTGTGTGTGTGGGCATGTGTGTGTCCGTAGGGCTTCCTCTGCCTACCATTCAACAGTCCTGTGTTATATAATGACAATAAAGCCAAATGATTCTGATGTCTGTGTGTTCAGATATGACTCAGTTTGATTTTCTGGAAATGAAATGTAATACTGTGAGGACAAGGCGGAATGTTTCATTTAATCTTTTTTGTTGTTTTTTTTTCCCGACAGAAACGCAGACACAGATGACAGAAGAAGATTTCTGTGTTTGTGTCAGAAAAAGATGAAGACGAGCGTTTCTCTCCGTCCGTCCATCCCTCCCACTCTTCTTACGCCCACACCCCTCTCTGCTCCACTTCCTCAGCCTCCCTCCAGCTCTCTGCTCTTTATCTCCGTGTGTGTGGGTGAGTGTTCACGTGGACGGCCATCACGCTGTCACAGCGCAGGAGAAAAGATCGTTTGGATTTTTTTTTACGACGCAGCAACAAATTAAACTTTTGTATCCCATGAGTCAGCGGGTAAACACTAATATTTGTCTTTATCTTTTTTTTTTTAATTGGGTGCTTTCACTTTATATGTTACTGTCAATGGGGCTGTATTTTTAACATGTTCTGTCCATGAAACGTTTGTCTGAAAGGCGGATTTTGCAAATAACAGTTCAGGTTTTAAGAATCTAATTTAAACCTGAAAAAATGTTCACAACAAACTTAACTTAAAAACATGTTTTCTATATGAAATCATTCAACTTCACTAGCGAACACACACAGAACTAACACACTAACAAGCCAAGAATTTACTACTGTTCACTTTCATTCTGTCTTTGATTTTTTGTTAATGCAATAAAGATTATTGAAAGTATAAATGAAATATGAGCTTACTGGTAATTAGCTTGTTTGGCTAGCTTGCTAACTGGCAGCTATAGAAGTAATTAAGAATTAGCCTAGCAGTAGATGTACTAACAATAGATTTATTTTGATAGATTTGCTCTCTAATCGTGTCTGGATTAACTTTCCTGCTGCTTCCAGCTTCTTTGGGTAAAGCAGTCCCCAGTTGGATGAGCTGTTAGCTAGCACCAGTACTAAGATTTTCTGATGGACATCAAACATTCAAAAACACAAAAAAAAGATCCACTGTTACTATTTCATTTGATTATTGTTAAGACAGGAATTATTTAAGACTGAAAAAAAACACTGACAAACTGAATGACTAACAAAACTATTAATTGTTTATCAAAATAAATAAATTCTTGTCTGTTTATTCATGTTTCATGTTTTCAATCTTGATGTAGAACGAATTAAAGACATTTCGCATGAGGGGGTCTCCGTGCCAGAGGCTACTGCAGAGAACCCCTAAACTTGAGAAGACTAGAGGGGCGGGGCTAAACATGATGCTAAACTAAGACAGACAGGGGCTCTCCATCTATACACAGGTCGAATATGTAAAGGTGTGTTCATTAAAATGTGGACAAGTTGAACTCAGGATTGTTTCTGTTTATGCTTCTTTGCTTGAACAGAACCTAAACAATTTAACACGAGGCTACACTGGAAGACTGGAGGGGCGGGGCTTAACGTGACATTTGAAGGCAGTGGCATGTGGGTTAAACATGAGGCTAAACAAGGACAGAAGGGGCGGGGCTTAATATGAATCTGAACTCAAACAGACAGAAGGGAGCGGGGCATAGCATGAAGTTTAAGCTGCTCACAGAGGTCAGAAATGTAGGCACTTTGAGGGAGAAGACACAAAACCTGCAGCTACAAGACTGAAACAGTCCTGAGCAGAAGAACATGTGTTTGACCAAACTGGATCAGAATTTTAAAAAAGAAATGTGTTGAATAAAATAATAACTGGAGCAGAGCTCTTAAACTGACACACAGAAGATTTTCAGCTTTGCAGTCAAACACGTGCATGGAGGCTCATGCTTACCTCAATTATTCACACAGAGCCCTGTGAGCACATTCTGTCCAGGTAATTATGCATGTCGTGAGTGTGTGTGTGTGTGTGTGTGTGTGTGTGTGTGTGTGTGTGTGTAAGAAGGATACTGCTGCAGCAGAACTTGCTGGAACCTGTCGGACGTCAGGAAGATGGGATGTGTCAACATGAAGTCATCCAGCAGAGTTTCTACACAGAGACACAGAGACAAGCAAAGGTTAGATTTACAGAGTGTACCTGAACACATCGGCAAAAAAAAAAAAAGAGGCCCTGCAACTTTCTAAAAACCAGGTTAAAATCACAGAGAGGAAGTTTGATTCTCTGTGTTTTTTTTAATACATTGCACATCCTACAATGCGAGCAGTGCACATGTGCACATCCCGACTGCAAAGTTCAAACGATATATCGTTCAGCCTTAGTCCGTATGCAGGAAAACAACCTGTGTGGAGAGCAGAAGAGGAGGAACTCAAACCCAAAAGATTAGCTTAACCTCTCTTTGAATCCAACATGTGTTCAGCCTAGCTTAGCACAAAGAGTAAAATCAGAGGGAGACAGCTGGCATGGCTTCATTTAACAACAAAAACAAAAGCACAATTCAACAATTAAGAATCTGTCTTTGAGTTTAAATGAGTTCACAGATATTTTTAAAAGTCAGAATTTGCACTTGCGAACAAGTTCCTGTGAGGATTTTGGGGGTTTTGTCAGTTTTTTGCGCCCCCTGTGGACAAAGCAATACCACTTATCTCTGTGCTGATTTTGTCCTGTACATGTGTAAGTGGTGTTTACTGTTTTCTAACAAAATGCATCCGCTTTTATTCTGAAAGTGCACCCTGGCATTGTCTTTTAAAAAAGGGGCGTTTGGGCAGCATGATGTCGATCTCCTTGTCTGACACTAACCCTGCCACAGCGATGAGAGGTTTATAAAATGAGAAAACATAAATGATCAGTCTTCTCTCTTTGGTTTGGTTTGGTTTTGTAGGTCATAGAGAGACATCTTTAACCATTTTGATCTGTTTCATAACCGGATAAAAATTCCTCACAGGAGCTTTAAAGTACATCAAATATATTTAAATTACACACACATCCTGTTTCCAAAAGAAACCCTGAAAGAAAGAACACACACACCCACTCACACACACACACACACACACACACACACACACACACACACACACACACACACATAGTTAATTTAGGCCATGCAGACATATTTAGCCTGGTTGTTTCTGATTTACAAAAACAGAGCTGAAGCTTTTATGGAACAAACAGAGGACAGAAAGTAGTATTTGTTTGGTTCTAAAGAAAGGTTGTAATATAAGAAGAGAATCACTGCTCATGTTTGTTCCCTGCAGAGAGAAAAATAAATCACATAAAACCTGTTTTCCTGAACTAAACTGTAATAAACTGACTGTGATGAGCGGCTGCAGCAAGAAACGGCTGTAATTTAAGACGCCGACAAAACCAAAGGAACATTCTCTAAAATAAACTGCTGGTCTGTGTGTGTGCGTGTGCGTGTGCGTGTGTGTGTGTGTGCGTGTGTACGAGTGTGTGTGATGCATGCTGCAGTGGGCGTGACCTGCCGGGGTCCGCCTCTCTGCAGGCGGTTACCATAGAGACACCACATTGCCGACAGTGAGAGGATGAGGAGGGAAATGTGAGAGAGCTGAAAAGAGATGAAAGTCACATATGTGTGTGTTTGTGTGTGTGTGTGTGTGTGTGTGTGTGTGTGTGTGTGTGTGTGTGTGTGTGTGTGTGTGTGTGTGTTTGTATTGACACCACAGTGTAACTGATAATGGACCTCTGATACCGACAATGTGCTTGATTGATTGGTCACATAATCAATACTTCAGTGGATTTATCCCGGCTGTAAAGTCTCAGCGGTCTGTTTGAGGTCTAGCGGAGAGTTTAACTGATTTACACTCTTATTCTGAGGAGTAAGTGTTATTGATCACGATGCCATTCATTCAGTATTGATTATCTGCGTAAAGCTTAATGGATCAGATACTTAGAGATATGAAAGAAGATGATGAGAGTAAATCTGAAACAGTTGATTTCAGGAGCTGATTGGAAACTGTCTTTCAAATGACTGAATAACTTCAGAATGTGACTCCTGAAACAAAGTATGCAACACTTCGGGAAACGCAGAAGAGTAGAGTAAAGTAAAGAAGTACAGGGCAGTACAAATGAATCAAAGGAGAGTAAAGATAAAGTACAAGACAGGACAGAAACGAGTGTAAAGGATAGTTTCTTAAATGCCGTTCAGGGTTGTATAAAACGCAGTACAGGGCAGAAAAAATGTCCAGTGCAGGACAGTAGAAAAAAGTAGGAAGAGCTGTAAATAAATGTAGAATAGGACAGATTTAAAAGAAGTAGAAGACAGAAAGAAAATACGCAGCACAGAGGACTGTTCAGACGGGCAGATATACAGGACATTACAGAAACACAGTGCAGGGAAGAAAGCACCACAGGAGAGGACAGTAAAGAGAAGAGTAAATAAACAGTAAAGGATGCTTACATTACTTTACAGACAGAACTACAGAAACAAGACCAAGACATACCCGAGACCAAGACATACCCGAGACCAAGACATACCCGAGACCAAGACATACCCGAGACCAAGACATACCCGTGACCAGAGGGCTCAGAAACCAAGACAAGACCAAGACATTTAGGGATCCAGACCGAGTCAAGACCAAGACCAAGGCAGCATGAGACCAAGACAAGACCAAGACCAAGACCAAGACCAAGGCAAGGCAAGGCAAGGCAAGGCAAGGCAAGGCAAGGCAAGGCAAGACCAAGACAATCGATCCGATTTTGATTTTATATTCTGGAGTCTGCCCTGACACAAGACCGAGTAAAAATGCTTTCGATTCCAAGACGAGACAGAGATCTTCAAAAATTGGCCTCAAGACCGGTTTTGAGACCAAGACCAATTTCTAGTACTACATCACTACAAGAAATTACCCAATATTGTGTTTCTAGGACAACTGAAATAGCAATCAATACACCTTAATTTTTACTTGAATCTTCCATATGATGACTAGAATTTTGACATGTGAGCTGTGATGATGTATCAGATGTTTTTGTTTCTACGTGTGTAATAAAAAAGCCTAAACTCTAAAATCCTGTCTGAACTCAAACATCAATCTACTGCAAATAAAGATGTTTACAGCTGTCAATAACTATTTCATGAACTGAAACAAAAAGGCTGTAAATCAGAACGATCTTCAGTTTATGAATCATCATCTGCTGTGGTGTCTGTCTGAGATCAAACTTCTTTGGAGGCAGTTTTGTTCCTGCATACTGATCCACGAGGACATCCAATTATTTCATATATCAGCCTCACAGTGAGAATCAAACAGTTCCTGTGTGTAAACGTAAATATGATCACACACACACATACATATACGCACACACACACACACTAAGAGCCTGAATGTTTCGAGGGAAACATGCACATATTAATGAAACTGCAGTCGGAGCCATGTGAGGAGAGATGGTGTGAGTGTGGAAGGAGGACAGAGAAGAAAAGTGTGAACGTGGGAGGGCGAGGAGAGAAAGCAGCTGAATCCAAGAGGGGATGTAAAGAACGCCCACGAGGAGAAGAAGTGAGAGAGAGAAAGAGAAGGACTGATTGTGTAAAAAGAGAAAACTGACAGTTAAATAAAAAAAAAAAAAATCTGATAAAGACATTTTTTTTTTTAAAAATGACAAAATAAAGCGTGGAACGAGATTAGCAATGTGACCTCGACTGCAACACCTTCATCTCCTGATTTATCAGACTTTGACGTCTCTCTGGAATCAAAATGTGTCACATTTCTGTGCTGATGTTAAACGCTGCGCAGGAAAGCATTCAGAAACAGAAACGCAGTTAAAGACAGTTTGGAAAGAGAGCAGAAAGCAGTGAACAAAACTTGGCATCTCAGGACAGATACAACAAATCCCTCTGTGATTTAGTGGAGTCAAAGAAAAATGTACCAGCAAATGGAAATAATCTAGAAAAAGTACAAGTACATTCGATTTTTATTAAAGTCGACCGATTCATCAGCCGACAGATACATATGCCGATATCAGCATATCAAGAGACTCTCTGTATCGGCTCATTTTATCGCAGAAATGCACCAATATTACCAGATTTATTCACCAGTCAAATATCTGATTTTAGTTTCATTGTGTTACACTTGAAGTTCTCGTTCTAACTGTCACCAGCAGAGGGCGCTATTTGGATTACAAAAAGCTTGATGACTCTTCAGAGTGTCAAGCGGTGATGCACGTACATGCGCAGTTACTTTCCAGTTGGGTAACTGTCTTGTCTTCACTATATACCCTTACACAACAGTTTGATAACTGCATTAGAGTGACCAACACAATAAATGTGTATATATCTATCGATCTGTACAAATCCAAGACAGATCTAAGTAAGATATCGGCCAATAAATTCTATATCGGTCGGGCCCTAATTTGTAGTTTAAAGGAAAATGTCCTGTAAAGTTAGGAGCAAAATGAAGTGGGTCTGTATATTTCTGGTGAGAAGTTGGAGGTTTTTATTTGCTCTTATTTCAGTCTGAAGCCTCTAATTTGAGTTTTTTTCTCCTCCCACCTCCTCTGCTTTCTCTCTATCTCTCTCTCTCTCTCTCTCTCTCTTTTTCCTCCCACTCCTCTTCTCCAAATGTCTTGTTGAGAGCCGGTTGCTATGTGAACAGGTGCTGAAGGGCCTCTTATGTATCTGCACGCACACACACACACACACACACACACACACACACACACACACACACACACACACACTACATGCATGTCCATAAAACACACAGAAAGAAAATGCACACTTTCTCCTGCACATCCCTACAAACAGGAAGTTGAAGGAAGCTGCAGGTGGAGAGGGGTCGAGGCAGACGGAGGAGAGAGAGAGAGAGAGAGAGAGAGAGAGAGAGAGAGAGATAGGTAAACGAGTGGGCAGCTTGTTCACTTTTTCTTTATCTGAAGAGAAAGATTATATCCTCCCACACTGAGCGGCTCAGTCACGCTGTCAACTTGTCTGCAGCGGTACGGTAATCAAACCCACACCATCAATACGGACAGAGAAGGTTCTCCCCCTCACACCTCTAGAACCTTAACGTACCAAAATGCAGGACAGCTTCTGGTCTTAAAATCTAGTAGGGGAGGAAGAGCTTTCAATTACCAATCCCCAATCCTTTAGGAATCATCTACCAATCAGGGAACGGGAGGCAGCTTTTCTTTTAAGAGTTGGCTTGTAACTTTCTATTTTGACAACAACCCATAATCAGCACTTGTTTTTTGTTCTGTCTGAAGGTTTGTCTCTCTCTCTCTCTCTCTCTCTCTCTCTCTCTCTCTCTCTCTCTCTCTCTCTCTATCTCTCTCTCTCTTGGCCAAACCAGTCTCAGCAGATGTTCACCATGAGTCTGGTTCTGCTCAAGGTTTCTGCCTGTTTTCGATCTGGACCTGCTCTTTCTGGAAGGGTCATGAAAGAACGTTTGTTGGAGCCGTGCAAAACTGACTGACAAAACTTTCCTAACTTCAGCTTAAAGCCTGCTAACATCCAGGACAAGCTCCTGCACAATTGCCCGTTAGCTAATGATGATAACGGCTTTAGCTGGTGAAGTGACAGGATTCCCGCACTAAAGACTTCCTTCAGTAGAAATGTTATTTACATTCTGTTCCACGGGAAACACTGGCTCCCCTGAACACCTGCCTGCCTCAACACGCTTACCTGCGAGTGTGTGTGTGGTGTTTGTGTGTGAGTGTGTGTGTGTGTTTCCGTGGATGTGTGTGTTACATAAGAAGCTTTGCCAGGTTTGTTCCTCTTTTATCAAACTGTCAGGAAACTTATCACCTCGGTTTTACCTGTGCATCAGCTGTTTACACACAAGTACACACACACACACACACACACACACACACACATTCAATAATATGATTGTATGGTAGACAGATGTCGCCCATGGCAACCGCTCCTAATTGTTGTTATGTTTTTTTTTCTTTTCCGGAGCTTTTTAAAATCCTCTGGAAAGCAGCGGATCGGGTTTGTTTTTGTGTCTCTCTTTGTGGACTTTGAGCAGATTTAGAATAATTAGTTAATAATCGAATTAATCATAAACATCCGGACATTACAGAACTCTTTTAAAGGAAAGAGCTGAATGATTTGAGAAGGTAAACAACGTGTTGTTAAATGAGATGTTAGGAATGCTTTCAGCCTGGACAACTTCCTTTAAATTTTGTCTGCGTTTGTCAATTTTAATAGACTTTAGTTTGCGAAAATACATTAACAGTATAACAATGTGAAATTGCAGAGAAAACACAGGAAGACTTCAATTAAACATTTCCCATGCACACGTGGTGACCGTGTTCATACAACCGCAGCCTGAGGAGCGCTAACATGAAATGATGTCACTGATGAAGATGCACAAAAAACACGCTAATTATTTTCTTACCGCCCGAGCGACACAAACTCAAACACGCCCACTTATAAAGAGAAGCATTCACTGTCAGTGGATGCGGCTGTCATGTTATTCAAATCCAGAATTTGTTTTCTGCTTTTCTCTGTATTTTCCAGCTACTTCAGTAGGTGTGTGTGTGAAAATGTGCAGTAAATGTACAAAGTGTGTGAAGCTCATGGCTGAAGCCGGTAAAACCAGCCAGGTAAGAATCAGTCATCAGTGAAGAGCAGAAGCGACGTGGAACAAGAAGAACATCAGAACAAACAGAAGAATGTTAAAATTCATAAAACAAAGAGGATGTGAGGCGTCGCTGGGACTGTGCGTGTGTGTGTGTGTGTGTGTGTGTGTGTGTGTGTGTGTGTGTGTTGTGGGTGTGTGTGTGTGTGTGTGTGTGTGTGTGTGTTGTGGGTGTGACGCAGACACACTGAGCTAAAATAAAAAGCTGGATATGGGTCACACTGACTGAAGGGATCAACAGGCTCAGGCTCTGCAGTAATTAAATATGAAACACGGTGTAATTTAACTGCAGACAAAAACACATCGGATCAGGACGACATTCAGACTGAGTTTAACTTCCAGTCTGATTGAGACGCAGCCTCTCTCCGCTCTGTGAATCACACGTCTCATACATAACACCTCTCATGGAGATGGCTGTCTCATGAAGACACGAGAACTGCTGCAAGAACTGTAGCTAATGCTAAATTAGCTTAGAGTAGAAGGAGAGACTGATTGCGTTCTTCACAGCTTTTCAAATCACGAAAAGAAAGACAACAGTAACTCCTAAATTAATCATCAATGTTAAGAGGTTATTTGCACGTTTGTAACACACTTAACAAACAGACAGAGATTGTGAAGTATGATTTATTTAACAAGCTGCTGTATCTTTAACTGGGGTTGCATTAGAAGAAACAAAGGGCTGCAAGTGCTTAGCTAGCTTTGAATCTGGTTAGCTAGCTTATCAACTAACTATCAACTAGCTCATTTTAAAGCAGGAGAGATTCATTTTCATCCTTAAAGCTTTTGAAGTAAAGAAAATTAGCATGATAACACCAACCCCAAAATCCATCATAATTGTTTTCTACTTGTTTATACCAAGCAAACAAAGAGCAAAGATGTTGTTGGGAGTTTTGTTAACTAACAGTCTAGCTAACTGCTTCATGTCTTTCCTAGAGTTGCATTAGCAGACGTTAAGCACCACGCTTGTTTAATTTAGCTTTGTGAATTGTTAGCCAGAATTAACTTCCATTCATTTATCAAACCTAATGCTATGTTACATTTGAATTTGGATTTGGAAAATCTTTATTGTCCCCGAGGGGCAATTTGGTTTGCAACAGAGGTCCATACAGTCAATACATCCATAAAAACAGCACAATGACATAAATACACACATATAAAACATAACTACCATGGATATCACCGTGATGGACCGTGAGTGAGTTAAAGGACAAAGGACCAACAGTCCATAGTAAAAGTGTACAGGCAACAATACCTACAGCTTATTTAAAAACCCAACAGCTGATGGAACAAACGACCTCAGGTATCTGTTTGATTTCGACCTCCTAACATAAGTGAACCTCCGCCCTGTCGGCAGAAGTCTAAACTCTGCATGCGGGGGGGGGGGGGGGGGGGGGGGGGGTGCTGAGGGTCTTCCAAGATGGCCTTTGCCGTTCGAGTGGCTCTTACTTGAAAAACAAGTCGACTCCAACTATCTTTCACTATTTGTTGTCTTCAGCGGAAATTAAATAGAAAGTAGCTCAACGCTTTTAATGCTAGCAGCTAGCTTCAAACCTGTCTGGCATCTGCTAGTCTATCACTTAGCATCACTATAGCACTGCTAAATTAGCCTTATTTAGTACCTGTAGGATAGCTTAACGAAGCAAACGTTGTCATAATTTGATCTGCTAGCTAAGATAAAACTGTATTGAAATTCTTGTGCCATGTTGCCCATCATAGACTTAAAGTGTGTTTTCTGTTTTCTGTTTCTTATTTTACCCGTGGTCACTAACATCTTACATTTCCTCTCAGTGTTAATCTGAGTACAACTAATCTGCAGAGAACAAACAGCAAAGTGTTAAAAACAACAGTCAGTTAATCACTGAACTTTGGACAGCGGCATTGAGTTCAACAGGAAACAGAAATCATCCGCTGCTCAGAGCAAAGAAAGCTCTTTAGTTCAGAAAATCCCTCCTGAAATGTTTATGTTACTGTTCACTGCTGCTACTTCTTGTCCCCTCAGGGGCACCGTAGGAGAAGGTGATAATTAAAGATTCAAACATGTGGCCTGAGGTAAATTTGCCAGACTTGCTGAAAGCTACTAGTAATAATTTGAGTGTCTCACATGATTAAACCTTCTTTGAAAATGTTGCAGCCATAATTTAAAAATAAATTATTGATTGACATGCAAATATTTTATTTAATCTGGGGGTTTCATTTTCATGGCATTATTTTACACTAAAATAGCATGGAATAATCGAGAATTAAATTAAAGTGTGCTTCTGATTGAAACGTCTTATTTTTAATAGTAAATTATATTATTTCTTAAAGCACTTTTAAATGATTATCATCATCTCTGTGAAACATTAGTTAAAGTTAAAAGATTTCCAAAGAAATGGTTTGAATTTTGGGCAAATATAATGTAGCAGAAATAAGGGATAGGAATTCTTTAAGGACCAATATGTACCTCACTATATGATCAGACATTGAGGAAACATGCTATGTTGAAGTGCTGGCTTCTCTGACAACAATGCAGCAGCCAGTATGTCCTCATTATATAAGTTTATATTCCGGTCAATGAAAAGGTCTGTGTTTGTTTTGACCAGTGAAGGTAAGGCAGTTTTAAGGCACCCCCACACAGCCGTTCTGGACACCCCTCGGTTTGCCAGATATGAGGCCAGTTATCACAGCAAACCAACAGGTGTTGCAGAGATGGAAGCCGGCAAGCGAACTGGTTCAGATATAACAGATTCTACCCGACATAAAAAGCCTCTGCATGTTTCTAATAAGCTCCACGAGCATAAACGTGGCAAAAACTAGGATCAATATTGGAGATGCTTTTTGAAAAATGGAGAGAGGTTAGAACGCAGAAAGGTTTACAGACCGATGCAGAGCTGGCTAAACACTGAAGCTTCAGTGTCCGTGAAATGGCAACCCGTGCGTGCATCGACTCTCCAGTGGAGGGCGTGGGTGGGGGCTCAAATGTTTTTAATTTGGACTGCAGTACCTATTTTAAAGGCTAGGTGTCAGAATTACATACTGCTCCTTTAACTTTGATTCATCAGCCACAAAAACAGTTTTCAGTTCAGCCCAAGCTACTTTATAAACCCCACCAGTGCTTGGTTTGGAGAAGCTTATAAAACATAAAACAGAGAAGTACAGCCAACAATAAATAATACACAGAAGTTAAATGAATGAAAAACAATCTACACTGTTTTGTATTTGATTCCAAAAGGTGGAAGGAGAAGATATACAAACGTTTAGTCAGAGTGATTTTGAATGTGTGCGAGCTTCATGAACTCATATTTTGGATTTCTTTCTGAATCTGAATCACAGACAGAATCTAGAGTTTCTTTAACCCCAACAGGACGTCCATTCAGAAGTTTGATCCATAATTTATCAGCTCTGACTCATTCTGAGAAAATCCATCAAAGTGGACAGTTTGTCTCTGCGGCAGGATGACGACAGCAGCTGCATGTTTCAGCTCCTGCTGCAGGAACATTATGCCATATTCTTCTTCTTACTCCTGATAAAAACACAAGAAATGCGCAGTGTTGCCGAAGTGCACAATCCTGCAGTCCCGTGAGTGACCACTTGAGGCTGGCTGCAGAAGCCCCAGAAGTCACAAATACACCCATTGAAAAATGGAGCAGAAATAAACATGCTTACAGCCTGGTTAAAGAAACAATTTTGGTCTGATTATGAACGGGCATCACATTTACAGGTTCATCTCTTCGTCTCTGTTGAACAAAACAAGGAGCTGATTCTTGAAATACTAAAAAAAATGTTCACATTTTTGTAGGAACAAAAAAAGAAAAAACATTTTTTAAAACAACAAAGTTTAAAAAATATATTTTTTACTTTACTAAATTTAGATAGCAATTTTAACACCAAGATATTTAGAGTTATAAAAACTCTACAGTACTTTTCCTCAAGACTTACAAAATATTTAACGGTTTATTCATTTGGGTATTTAGAAAAAAGTCACAAATAATCAGTTGATCATCACTAGTTTATGCTGCAGATTAATTGTCAGATTGTTGTACATGTTAGCTGTTATTCCTGCTTCTTCAGCCTGTCGCACCTCCTACGGTGTCTTTTGGTCAGCTGCAGGATCGTCAGCTGGAAGTCACTCATGTTTCGCCCCCTCTACCAGCACTTCTCCGGGCAGGGGGGGGAATTTGGGGACGTCTCCCACGCCACCCCCTGCAGCTGCCTCTATCGGAGCGTTAGCCCCCGGACTGATTTCCTTCCTCCGGAGTCAAAGTCAGTAGCTGCCTCTTCTCCTAGCTCCCACAATGCTTAGCGCATGTTTGACAGCTGATGGTTTTAAACTTTAGGATTTGCAGTTTAATGTTTGGAAAAATCACGTTTTAAAAACATGAATTTTCTGTATCAATCATAAAGCTTATAAGCTCCTCAAACAAACTTCCCTGAATGCGAGAGGAGATGAGTTGCATAACACTAATGTGCAGCATCCAACACTTCACACACACACACACCCACACACTCGCAAACACTACAAACGCACACACAGACTCGCACACTGAGCTGTAATAATGCCTCCATTGTTTAACAAGAAGAACGTGTTGTTGGGTTATTCATGAATGTGATCAGTGTAGATACAGTAAAGTCCTCATTACTTCATAAAGACATGCGCACGTGTGTGTGTGTGTGTGTTTAATACAAAGACTGTATAAAACATGGAGGTCGTCACAGTGACGTCACCCATTGGTAACTGAAGGAGAATTTTGAAGCCCATCAATGGTCTAATTGCTCGCAGTCTCAAACTAACTTTTGGTGAACCTCAAAACAGTCATAGAGGTGGAGCTGAGGCGGATCCTCCTGACAAACGGCTACAGCACACCCGCATGCAGTCACATTAGTCATATACATTAGTCATATTAGCCACGCCCCCTAATTATGCATAATTCTTTAACGGTCAGAGTCATTCATGGACCTCCTCGTTCTCGATAATCTTGATCGATCGGCTGACGAAGCTCCGCTCCCTGAGAGGAGTGATGAAGGTGAAGCAGACTGAACGACATGATGTTTTATTTCCGTCTGGCCTCGGAGGTGAGAAGAGGCTCGGCGTTCGTCAATAACGAGATTTATTTAACAGATCCAGACGAGCGGGGAGCTTTATTAAAAGAATCCGTCTGAAAGTTTCCGTCTCTGTCGCAGACTTTTCTTTCTTTCTTTCTTTCTTTCTTTCTTTCTCTCTCGGCTGTTTGTTCTCCCTCCTGCAGGACGAAAATAAACTACAAACACGTCCATCCATCTCACATTTTCACTTAAGAACGTCAGTGATGCTGCAGCACAAAGAGGAGACTGATTCACGGTTATAAGGACGTCTGACTCTCAGAGGCGGAGAGAAAAGAAGAGTATCTCTAAATGTTCATTTTTGACCCTTTGAATCTGGAAAGGAGTCTAGTGAACATACATACAGAACGTAGTTTTGCTTGTTCTGGTGTGTTTCACTCGAGTAGATCTTTGAACTGAGGTTTAGAGAGCGAGGTGTGAAGGTTTTTTAATATTCTGTATCAGGGCTGTCAGCATTAGTTCCTCACAGTCCGAGCTCACGTTGGAGAAAGAGAAATGTGATTTACAGACACATTTTTGATGATAGCCCATCCAGCATTCTGCCTGGGCCGTTAACTAGCCAAACAAACAGAGAGCAGGATTTAAGACGAGTAGCACGCTAACAGAATAAACAGAAATCTTCTAAAGAGGTTTCAAAGGATTTGTGTCATTTTATCCAGCAAGCAATGTTTAAAGTTTTTGTTTCCCATATTTTCAGAACATTTTGATGATGCCTTTTCTTTTGATTTTTTGCTGCATGTCATCCCTCACTCTCTCCTCCCAACACTTCCTGTCACCCTTCAGCTCCAATCCAATAAAGGCAGAAATGGGCTAAAAAATATATATAAAAAAAATTAAAGAAATAAACCTTTTAAAAAAAGTTCATATTTCTACAAATACGCTGAAGAAATAGACGATTTTAATGTAGTTCATGTTGTGTTCTTCGTCTGATTTTGAAGGGAGAATAATTTTAAGATTGAATGAAACAGGGTCACAAAAACACGTACACACCCTGCAGCACACAACAATCTCTGCTCCACACACACACACACACACAAACACACACATACACACAGACACGCACACACTCACACACAAAGGCACGCAGTCAAACATTCCTGCAGGAACACATAGGTACACGCATGCATGCACACCCACTTCAGCTGTAATAAGCAGGCTGCGTTTCTGAAAGGAAAGAGGAACGGCAGCGATTATGTAACCACACACACACACACACACACATGCAGACACGCACGCACACACTCTACCACGCTCGGAGGCTGCAGGAACAGTCTGTATGATGTGAACTATGAACTGAACACAATCCTGCGGGAAACAAACAGCCCGGATCTGAACTGGTTTCTGAAGCTGCAGCGATCGCACTGAACACAGTCGAGGGTTTTTTTTTTTTTTTAAACTCTCGCAGAGACGTCGAGGTTGAATCCTGAAATGTCAAATGAAATCATTTCCCCCTCATCTCTCTGCAGCAGCTGCTGAACAGGAGGGTTCGCACGCCGCATGTCTTCCGCCCTCAACATGAAATCCAAGACTGCACCTACCATTTATTCCTATGATGAATAAACGTACTCATGACTTAAACCCAAAAACAGTCACCGTACTGCGATTTAGAAAACAGACTCATCTGAAGAAAATGTCAAAAAATTATAATTTTTTTTATCAAAATCGTTGCAGATGTTCCACCTCTGTCTTGAGGTGAAGCCAAAGGAGTGGGCTTGTAAAATACATTCCCTCCCTGATCCTCAACCAAAGGCTCACATGACAACATGAGAGAATCTTTCAAATGAAAAGATGATAAGCAAATAAAACTAAATCAAAGATAAACAAAATACAAACATGAACTAAGTCAACAAACTAAAACTAAAGATCTGATTTAAAAGGTCTCAGCCTAATGAACCGCTCCGTGGCGATCAGCAGACCTCAGGGTTTACATCGTCACGTTTTTAATCTGAGAGTCCGTGAAGTGTACCACACTGAGTGTTTCAGCAGGTTTCGCACTTAGCGCTCTGACGCTCTCTTTCTTATCTTAGCTCACACGGTGGCAAAGCTTGTTTTTTCGCTCAAAATGTCAAAGAGGTGAACATGAAGAGATACTCCTATGGCTTACGCGCGAACAACGTGGCAAAAAGACGTTCGTTTGCTCGGGTGCGGATCCATCACAGACTGTAAATATTATATCACAGATCCATTCGCACAACGTAAGGTTGCCATGGTGATTCAGAAACTGGAAAATATTCTGGAGCCTAAAAAAAAACTTTTATTATCTGGAAAATGATCAAACTGAGACAAAGACATTCCTACTTACACTACTCATAACCAAAACAGACGATATAGGGTTGTCACGACAACACAATTTTAATCTTCGATGCAACGCAAAGGGATAAATCTAACAATATCACAATACCCGTTTCTAAACCACAGCAACAGAAGAGACGCTCTATGCACCAGATTTGGTTTAATTTTGGGGATTGAACTGCCGACCTGCCGGTTGAGAGACAACCGACTCTAGCACAGCTGCCCCCCGTCTAAATCGCACTTTATCCAAGAAGGTGAAGACTAAAATCCAGTTTTCCACAACCGATGGAGGAGATCAGGATGATTAAAACAGCTACCTTTCTACAGAGCTGCTCAACAGCAGCTCATGGATATTCAGCGTAAACAAGCAGCGACACCTTCGTCGCGCGGTGGCCATTTTGAAAAACAAAGAACAAAGCTTCACTTCTTACCTCGGCAGTGAGCGTGACGCTTTCCCGCCACGCTGTCCAGCACGGAGAGCGTCAGGTTGTCTGGCGTGTCGGGAGGAAGAGGCGTCCCTCCCCCGCTGCTGCTGCTCTCTGTGATCAGGCTCGCCTCAGAGCTCTGCTCGTCGCTGGACAGAGAGGGACTTCGCACGTCTCCTCCGGCGGAGCCCGAGCCGGAGCCCGAGCAAGAACCGTTGGCGCTGCTGGGCACAGAAACCAGACCGGTCCCTGTGGCTGAGGGCCACGAGGGGGGGTCCTCGCTGTCAGGGCTGCAGAGGGGGGGGGGGGGAAGTCAAAGTAAATCTTTAGGATGGAAAGGTTTTTCATATTCTTGTCATGAAGCCAAATCTCAGCAGTGAAGGATTGTTTCTGTTCATCCAATTTAAGCTAATTTAAAGTTAACACTTTGATGTGGGCATTCAAACACTGCAGTGACGCTGTCCTCTGCCTGGATTTTGATGTCTTGTTTTGGTCGACTCGGGACATTTCTGGGTGGGGAGCTGGTGTATTTCTCACAGCCAATGACAGGTGAGTTTAGAGGTGGACACAATTCATTGACGTAGCGGCAAAGGAGAGAAACTATAATCACGGTGAGGCAAAACGCCGAGCTGATCAAGCGCGTTCCAATGCAAGGGGCGAACCTTCAGTAGACTTTGACCCGTGGAACGCGAAAGTTGGCCTTCTCTCTGATTGGACGGGCAGGTGCCAAACAGCGACGGTTACCTTGTGCTATAGCGTGCGTTAGCTGGCGGTGTAGCTTACAGGCAGTAAAACGAGGGGTCCAGTTTGAACGTTGTGTTTTTGACACATCAGTTAATAAAGGAAAGAACTGAATCATTTTCACTGATTGACAGATTGATTCAACAGCGCTGACTGCATGCTGCTCCTGGTCAATCAGTGGCGTCGCTCCTGCAGAAATGTAGACGCTTTTGGAGGTTCACCACAGTTTAGAAATCCAGGTGTCTTGACCTCTGATTGATTCTTTACAAACTAACTCAGTCGTCTTCAGACTTTAAGAATGTGTGAAACTGAATCGCCGGAGTATTTCTGACAGGACGTGACACAGAGCAAAGCTGGACCCACCGAAAGGGATTAAAGAAAAACTGGTAAATCTGGACCACAAATGTGGATTAACTACAAAGCAAAGCCAGTTACTGCCCCGGGGTCTACAACCTGTTACCTGCTCCAGTTTGTCATCCAGCAGAGAGCTGAACGTTGCACAGTTCTTACATAATCTCAGATACCTCTGGAATGATTTACAGCGGACTAAAACAACAATTAAATCCAATAAGCCCTCAGATTGAAATGGTTATTCTGTTATTTTTAAACCTGGGACATTTTTTTCAATTTGCATATTGTGTCACCTTAATGACTAATAGGTGCTACACGGTTTTGAATTACTCAAGTAGGCGACAGTCAGCCCGCAGCAGTGAAACGAGTTGTATTGGCTGCAACACCTAACTTAAAAGATGAAAGAATGTCCACTAAATGTTCTTGTATTCGTCACCGACAGACTCAGGCTGAAAGCATTGCAGAAGGGATTTCTACAGAGACCTTTTTTCTAAGAGGAAGATGTTGTTTTTTTTAAAACCAGAAACATTTGTCAAATCACTTAAGTCAAAGCTACCAGACTCCATTAAAACAAATAACACAGGGGGAGCTGGTGGCGCAGTGGTTATGTATGGAGGCTACAGTCTTCCAAGCGGGGCGGCCAAGGCTCGAATCCAGCCTGTGGCTCCTTTCCCGCATGTCATTCCCAACTCTCTCTCTCTCCCTGATTTCCGACTCTGTCCACTCTCCTGTCTCTACATTAAAGGCAAAAAAAAGCCCAAAAATAAATCTTTAAAAAAAAAAGAACAATAACACAGTAAATTTAAATGACAGGGAATGGGAGTTGCTGTTCTCACTCTGCATTGATTGTCTATTTCTGTTGCGTTCTTGACGTCATAATGGGAAACGTTGTATACAACAGATTATTGGTAAATCACATCAACAACAAACGTCTGAGCTGTTGTAGAACAACAACTCCTGGGATTTGTCTTATGGAAAAGTGTTCTCTAAATATTAAAACAAGACTATGTCAGAGATTACATGGACCACATTCCTACGTACCCGAGGGTTGGAGATGCCAAAGACACCAACAAGGGGGCCAAAAGGGGGCCCATTTAAAGCCCCTGTGCCACCAAACACTTTGGTCCGGCCATGCTGTTTTAAAAAAAACAAAAAAAAAACAACATTTTTGAAGCACCCATTACCTCCTTCCAATCTCTCACCTGAACACCTCCCGGGCCTGGCCACTCTCGGGCGACGTCTCTCTGAAGAACGGTACGACCCGGGACAAGCTGGCCCTCCGCCGGGACGCCCCTGTCCCCCCGCTGGCCTTGTCCGTCACCCCGCCTACAAAGCCGCCAGCCCGGGTCAGAGCCGTGGTCTGCTTCTTCAGGAACTTCTCCAGCGGTTTCATCCCCGCCGGCATGGTGGGACGCTGGGTGAAAGGGGGCCGAGATTGCACGGGTGGGTGTGTGGGTGTGTGGAGAGAGGGGGGGGGAGGGGGGGGGGAGGGGGGAGGGAGGGGGTTAGAATTAAGGGATGGTGATGCAGAGACTAAAGGGGGAGGTCGGCTCCTACATCATATGGCCCCCGCAGATCGGGGTAAGCAGGTGTGAGCAGGTGTGAGCGGACCCCTCTCCGAGGAGCTGCACGAAGACCGGAGCGACGTTAACCCATCTGAGGAGCGGGAGGAGGGTTACTGCGGAAGGAAGGAAGGAAGGAAGGAAGGAGGGATGGAGGTGGGCGGTAGAGAGAGACCCTCTTTTATCCTCCTTCTCTGATATCAACACACCCGAGACACAGATCCCCTTTAAACCGAAAAATGATCTTAAGACTCCCGCTCCAGAGTGTCCTCTCCTCCCCGGCCGCTCCACCTCCTCCTCCGACTCTCCGACGCGTAAACACCAATTTGACGGCTCCGGCGCCGAGCCGCTCCAAAACCCCGAGAATAACACCCAGACGGCGCTCCTGCTGCCCGTCCCGGTGCCTCGGCAGATCTCCGGTGTCTCCTCGGTGTGGAGGACTGGGACACCGAGTTCGTGTCACGTCAGCAGCTTGCAGATTACTCCGCGATATCTCCGGGATGAATGATCGATATTGCAGGATTATTTTTCTCCTCCTTACACACCTGGAGGAGGAGGAGGAGGAGAACCCGCCCGGCCCGGTGCGTTTAGGTGCTGTAGTTTTTTTTCTTTTTCTGTGCAGCAGCAGCAGCAGCAGCAGCAGCAGCAGCAGCAGCAGCAGACGCGCTGTTTTCTTCTTCTTCTTTTTTTTTTTTCAGGTCAGATACCGCAGAGTCCACGCGCCTCACTGTCCCTCCGCACACTGTCGAGCACTCTCTATCCCTCTCTCTCTCTCTCTCCCCCTTTTCTGCTAAATTAGTGGAATGAGAAGTGACTCGTAACATTCACACTCCTCCCTCCCTCCCTCCCTCCCTCCTTCCTTCCCTACCTCCTTGCTCCCGCTCTCATCTGCTGCAGTTGCGCGCTCCCGTCACACGTACGGCCCGGGCGCGCGCATGCACATTTACTTCCAGTGCTGTAAAATTGATGGAAAAGGAAAAATCCCTGACGACAAGCAGCAGAAATATTCATCAGAACATTCTTCCTTTATAATAATGATTCAATACTACAAAGTATGGCCTAAATACGACATTCAGTTGGCTCTGTGATAACATTGGACTCTAGGAGATGTATTACTACAGTATAGTATTTTTGGAGCATGCTTAGTTTTATTTCTTATACTCCGATTAATGTATTTCAATCTATGTTTCATCATATCTCGTTCTCTCTCTATGTGAATATTTTTTCTGACACTAAAGTTCCACTATGTCCAATAATTGCCATTCAATCATTTCAGTTCATGCTACGATTTTTATTCTGCAGGAAACCCACAAGAGGGCAGTCTACCAGGGTACAGAATTCTCAAAGTATCACAATAATAAATGTTTTTAGTCTTACCACTCATTCATGACATGAACGCATCATCATCATCATCATCATCATCAGCAGCAGCAAAGGGTCTGGCTGACAGACTTCTGTTTGAGGATCCTGTCCAGGGTTTTTGTTGGATGAAGAGTTTGAACATTTTGCCCGTCACACTCTTTTTCTTGGAGCCAGAAGGGACCGTGTCTGGCCCAGAAGACATTTTGAAAAATGAGAGGATGTTTAAGGGAATGGGAATTTTTAAGTGATGATGGTTCTTGTTTAAATTGCACATATATTTTTATCCCTGCACGGGTTATGTACATTTATTCTATAAGTCTATTTTTAATTGCACAGTTTAAGTTTGATTCATCTAGGGGGGATTCTTTAAATCTTTTTTTCAGGTTAATATATATGTATGTATATATATATTAATTTGTAACAAATGTTTCATGTCATGTCTTTGTAACCTGCTGCTGGATGCTTTGAATTTCCCTCGGGATCAATAAAGTATCTATCATCTCTCTATCTATTTTTCTTCAGGACATGAGGACAGTTTTTGAATCTGAGGATGTTTTTGAATCATTTTTGTCTCATGAGGGGTGAAGAGATGTTTGAGAAGTGAGGACATTTTTGTCAACCTTGAGAGAGAATGAAATATGTCATTTGTCTTAAGTGGGGAAATTTTAAAAAGTGGGACATTTGGAAAATGAGGTTGTTTCTTTTTGAAAAAAATATTTTTAATAAGTGTGGATATTTTGGAAAAACTTCCAGCATCATTTTCATGAACGAGGTTTTGACATGATTTTAGAAGAGAGGACATTTTGACAAACTAGGGACTTAAATTTGAGGTTATTTAGATTGGGATACCCCCCCCCCCCCCCCCCCCCCCCCCCCCTCAGAAAAGTGAAAACATGCACATTCATTTGTTAATTTTTCTTTTAAGTTGAAAATATATATTCCATAAATGTGGAGTGAGGACCCTCCTGAAATGAGAGGTCATTCTTCACATATCAGGGACATGCTGGGGGAGGGGAAACAGTGACATTTTGGGTTGTTGTAAGTATTTATGAGAAAGTGAAAGATTTTTTTTATTGTCGACAAACTTGGGTCATGATGAAAGTTGAGGTTAATCTTCTAACATCGGGACACTGTTTGGGAGGAAAAAGAAATCTGGGAAAATGAGGACTCTTTCACGTCAAGATCTTTTTTTTTTTAAATTGAGGATCTTTTTCTAAAATAAGCAGCCAAGACTTTTTTTTTTTTTTTTTTTAAGAAATCAACAACCTTTTATGGGACATTTTGTCTTCACCTGCTACAAGAAGAATCAGGTTCAGGTCAGAGACACGTCACAACAATTCATCACGGTTTATGTACGTGTGTCAACAGCTACATGTAAACATTTGTTGACTATTGATCTTCAGTGTAATCGTATGACCCTTTATTGATCTGTGTGTGGAGTCATAGTGTGTGTGTGTGTGGAGTCATTGTGTGGGAGTGTGTGTGGAGTCATTGTGTGGGTGGGTGTGTTTGTGTGTGTGTGTGTGTGTGTGTGTGTGTGTGTGTGTGTGTGTGTTTGTGTGTGGAGTCATTGTGTGTGTGTGTGTGTGTGGTAATCTGACCTGGTCACAGGTTCATAACCACAACAATCAGCTGGACAGCAAACATGTAACTCGACACACCCTGACATCTCCCTTCTCCTCCCCCTCCTCCTGGAGGATTCTGTAAAGGGACACCTCCTCCATCGACTTTATCGTCCGACTGAAAGCACGGAGGCCAGGACGCGTTAACTCTTGACATTTAATTAGAGACAAATGTATTTATTAATCCAAGTTCATACATTGAAAAATAAATAGTTATAATAATTAAGAAAATCAATGATGATGAAACATGATAACTTCAGGTCATGTGTGCACAAGACTAAATATTCCCACAGTGTTTACGACCTTAAAGGCTCCATGTTTGACTGCGAAGGGTAACAGTTTAGAAAGTGAGTATTAATACTTTTCTCTGGTGCAGTACGAGTACCTCAGCGTTGTCCTTTCACACAGTACATTAGCTCACGCACTCAGTTAAATTCTTCTGCTGGATCAGACTGATCTGAGGTCTGTTTGTGTTTCACTGAGCAACAACAACAAGACAACAGGACCCTGTGTGTGTGTGTGTGTGTGTGTGTGTGTTACATAATACAGTATAACAGTGTGCGAGTACGTGAGTGTGTGTGTGTGTGTGTGTGTGTGTGTGTGGGAACTCATGTCTGGATTCAAACAGTATGCTAATGTCCAACGCATCACTGAACATGTGTGTAACTGTGTGTGTATGACATCAGCAGGCTGACAGAATGGGAGCTCGCTTCTGCACACGCTCAGTGGCTCAAATGACAGACAGACACATGACTCAGTTTGGGAAACACACACACGAATACACACACACACACACACACACACTCACACACACACACAAAAGAAAAAAATGTAGGTGTGTCATAAAACTGAATCACCATTAATAAGTCATGTAGCCTAAATTGAGTATCTGTGCGTTGACCTGTTTTTAATTAGCATGTCATTTTAAATTAAAAAAATATATATGTTCTCTTGTTTTTTGTTGTTTCCCGTCAAAGCGTCTTTGAGTATTTAGAAAAGTGCTATATAAATCAAATTTATTATTATTATTATTATTATTTGTTTGATTTTTAACTACAGCAAAAATTTAATATTTTCATCATGACCTCATTTATATCCTGTCGTGGTTGATTTTTTTCTGTAACAGTGACATTTTTAACAGTTAGCATGAAGCTACAATTAGCCCGCTGCTTTCTTCCTCGTCCTGCACGGTGGAGGATTTCTGATCTGTTTTATCCCGAGTGTTTCAAATGGGGAATAAATTAGAGAAGAATTAATAGAAAGATGACAAAAAGTAAAAAGCTGCACATTTTAAAAGTTGCTTGTAGGTGCATTTTTTTTATTTTTATTTGGACGGATCAGGCTAGCGGTTTCCATCCGTTTCCAGTCTGTGTGTTGAGCTAAGCTAAACACTTTATTTTTTAATTGAGTCTGATGAATGTCCAAATATCTAATCACCTGATTAATTAGCAACTAATGAAGAAGTTTGAAATTCAAGGGAAGAAAAACATATTTGGACGGACAGGACACAGAGAGGAGAGAGGGTGGAAGGAAGAAGAAATAAAAACAGATTATGAAACACTTCAAATGTCTAAAGAATAAAAAGGAAACATTAGAGGGTGAAAAGGAGGAAAGGAAGATAAAATAAATAAAAAAAAAAAAAAAAATGCAAATTAAGAGGAGTGTGAAGACCGGGAGGAAGAAAAGAGGAAAAAAAAGGATGAAAGAAAAAAAAAAGGAGGTCAAGCAGAGCAGGGGAGAACTGGAGGAAAGATATTGTGAGTGTTCTGTTACATCACTGATAAGGAGCCAATCAGAGGGCAGGAGGCTTCAGTTCACTTTGTTTTTTGATGGAAGAGTCATTACATCATCACCTACACTGGGATGTCAATCACAGCTCATTGCCGTGCTTACATCAGGGCCCTGGACCAATCAGACGCAGGGAGGACAAAATGAAAACCTGACATTTGACCTCGTGTGTCCTCTTTATTCCTCTCCTCCTCCACCCTCTCCTTTCATTCATCCCTTCCCTCTATTCCTTCTTGCTTTCCTCTCCATCCCTTTTTGACTTTCTACCATGACCACTTCCTTTTCTCAACGCTTTCCAGCACTCTCCCTCCGTCCTCTCTTTTCACTGATCCTTTTCTTCCATCCCTTCTTCCTTAAATCGTTCCCCTTTATTCATCCACTTCATTTTTTCCCCTTCATTTCTCCCTTGTTTCCTGTATCTCTTTCCTCAAGAAACTTCCTATTTTCTACCCTTTCTTCTTTGAATTGTTCAATTTCTTCCATTCCTTCACACTCTCTCGGATTCTCACTCCCCATCTCGTCTTCCTCCCTTCATCATGTTTCAAATGATTTTTCTCTCCTTCGTGCTTCTCCTTTCCCCTCAATCTCTACCATCCTTTTTTTTTTTACAACATTTCATGTTTCTTTCCTCAATCTCTCTTCTCATCTTAATATCCATCCTTTATTCCTTTCCTTCAGCCCTTTGCCCTTCTTAATTTCCATTTTATCTTCATCCCTTCCTTCCATCACAACCTCTGTGTTAATACATTTCTCCTTCTCACCGTTTATTTCCTTTTTCCTCTTCAACACTGTTTCTCTTTTCCTTCATCCCCTCTTATGCACTTCCTCTTCCTGTGTCTTATTTTCTGTCCTTACCGCCTTCTATTCTTCCTTTTACCCATCATCTGTTCCTCATTCTTCTTCCATACTGTCTTCCTTTTTTCCTCCATGTTCTAACTTTTTCCTTGTACCTTTATCATCCTCTCATCCTTCTTCCCTTCATCTCTCTTTTCCCCTTATATTTGTAAGTTTGTTTCTTTAAACCCCCCGTGTTTTTTCATTTTTCTTTCGCCCTTCCTTCCTCCTGGACAAAGTGATAAAAAAAAAAGAAATGCGCATGATGAAGTGATAGTGAAGTGTGTGAAGATGTGTTCAGTGTGTTTGTATGCTGAGGCCGTCAGACACTTAAAGGGTTAAACAAAATGAGCGGCCTCGCTCCTTTTAACAGCTGAGCCTCTCTTTGTGCTCGGCAGCTGCTGCTGAATATTCACCAACCAACGTCTGCAAGCTGATTGGCTGCAAGAGCCTGCCAATCACACTGTTTATATAAGTGCGGCCCTCCCCCTTCTCTTTATACATATTCATTTTAACCGACAGAGCAGCTGAGGGTGTGCGTGTTTGTCTGGGGAGGGGGTAAACAAATTACACCGTCCTCAAATGTGTGTGTTTGCACGGAGAGAGAAGAACAAGTAGTCTAAAGACAGAAGAAAAGAAACAATGAAAGGTAGAAAGAGAGGTTACTTATCATTTTACATTTGAAGAAAAACTTAATTGAATCAATTTTTCTCTGATGAGAATCTGGAGCAAGACTTTAGAGAACAAAAAAAGGTCTTCAGGGGGGGCGGTTTGATTCCTATTGCATTTTAAGGGTCCAATCTCAAATATATACTCAACTAAATAATACAATGACCTTCCTATATCATCAGACATTAGGGGAACGTGCTGTGTTGAAGTGCTGGCTTCTCTGACAACATTGCAGCAGACAGTTTGTCTAAGTTTAGATTCTGGTGCAGAATGGTTTGTTTTTGTTTAGACCCGATACAGACATAAGATCGGATCTGAACCATCTCTACTTTAACTCCAACTCTACCCGCAGTCCCCCCCCCCCCCCCGGCCCCTCGGTTAAATTTTCACTCCAAGACGGGATGAGCTGATGTTAGAACACAGCAGGAAATATTCATTAAGTTCCCACGCCAGCCAGTGGGAGGGGGTGGTGACGTTTACATCCAGCGACTGACGCACGTCCATAGACTGTATGTACGCTACCGGTGTGATCTGTGCGCACCATTTGAAACTGCTTCATTATGTTTTCTGCTCACCAGCATGTTCTCCGCTCTGTTGTTGATATAGTGAAATGTGGAACTACACACAGCACTGATGTAGTTTAAGTTTGTGAATCAGGAACAAGCTTCTTCTTTAATGATCCATTTCTAAAAGATCATCTTGAGTTAAGCCGTTAGAACAGGATAGTCCTGCAGGATTTCTGCTCTTTTATTTGAGAACAAACCACTAACATTGTGTCACTTGAATAGAAAATGAACCGCTGGAATAGGAGGAGAAATGGAAAAATACACAGCAACAACGTTTTCGGGGTTAATTCCAACTCTGAAAATGTATTTTATTTATCTGTTGAGGAGGAGTTAGTCGTTTCATCTTATAAACTGCTTTCCTCAGTGTGCCTTTAAGGGTTTAAACATGTGAAAACAAAGAAATCATTTCTCTCCTGCATTCACTAATAATACAAAAAAAAAAAAAACAGTATTCAAATCAAACAGTGACATTTGAAAGAAAGAAAACAGAAAACAGACAAAGCTAAAGCCACACTGCTTCTTTATCGTCACTACTTCTCTAAATTAAATCCATCGTTAACATTCGAGGTCCCTGCCGATGTGTCTTCAATCAGAAGCTGACTGTTCTGTAGCACTTTTATTACAATATGTTTCCTGCTCTATTGTATCTCTTCACGCTCCTTCTATATACACATTTTAGATTCATATATACAGCAAACGCTCCATGTAGAGAACGGCAGAGAACGCCAACAATTCACCATTGTTCGATTCATCTACGCTCTACACACAAAGAAAATTGAATGACAACAACTCTTAAAATGGATTAATACTGAAGTCAGTTCACCAAATGTATTCCTCCTAGGTAGCGGCTTCTCAAAAGTATTCTCTTTTTTATGATGGTAAACTGAAATCTGAGATTTGGAGAACAAAAACAGGACATTTGAAGGCGATTTTTACTATATCATCCGAGTTTGATCCCCTAAACTATCATAAGTTTGAGATTCTTTAACTTCAAAAACCGTCTGTGTGTGTGTGTGTGTGTGTGTGAATGAGGAGGAACATTTAAAAAAGAAGCAGCCGTCTTCATCTGTAACATGACAGTAACAGTAACTGGAGGTTTTCAGGAAGCACCGGGTAGACTGAACACTGACACCTGCACTCAAACTACACACACACACACACACACACACACACACACACACAAACACCGCTCAAACCGTAGATTTCCTCTGCTTTAACATAGATATCTATTCACCTCCTGTTGGTCACAAAAACAGCTGCTGTACAGTGTAAAGTAAATGGCTAACAAAAAGTGTCTGCACACTGTTTTATATTGCCTGGATTCAGTCTGACTTCTGTTTGAACCGAACACATCACTATGAAAAGGAGCTAACAGAAAAAAGAAAAAAAAAACATGATCCCAACACACCTCCCCGACAGCTCAGATTCTAACCGTGTTTGTAACTCTGTATGAAGGTAAATGCTTCAAAGAGGCTCTAAAGGGTTTGAACTCATCAGAGAGACGTTTTCAGGTTCGAAGACACGTTGGTGGGACAGAACCTCCGACGCTGAGTAACAGAACAGTCTGTGCGCGGTTCACCCGCCTGCTACAGGCCCGAAAACTAAGAAAGAAAAGAAAACCAGAGTCTGATTCCACCTGCAGAGTCCGTCCTCTCGTCCCTCCCTGGATATCTGATGGCTGCTGTTGGAGACCGCAGCTCCTCACTGACCCTCCCATCCCGCTCCTGAATCACAGAACACGGACACAAAATGTTTTTAAATCTCTGATTATAATCAGACGTCTTCAAAGAGAGAACACATTTATTTTTTTAATACATGACCCTGCAGCATCGTGTTCAGCGGACTTACACAGTTGTCATTTTTCAACATGAAAAACATGTATTAAAAAAAAAAGTGTCATAATTCAATCAATAAAAGAGGAAATGAAGAGGAACAGAGAAACAGAAAGATATATTCATCAGGGTTAGTTTTGAATGTCTTTCATACATTCAGTGACAGTTTGAACTACAACAAAATAACATCTGATGTTTGGAGTTTTTCACCTTCATCAGATGCTGAAGGAATGTTTATCTGGAATCTCTGTTCACTCTTGAGCCAATCAGAGCTCAGAATAAAACCAACATGAGTGTGATGTAGAAACTAGCCGCCTGCATGTCAACATCACAATGAAACAAGGCGTCCAGCAGGTGAACTTTAAAAAGAACAATATTGACATGTTTTAGAGATTCTAGATGACGGAGAACAGGGAGATGTTATTCATCTTCTTTCATTTCTAAAATCTTACCTGTAGTTTTGCGATCAGAGTGAGGCTAAGACTGGGAGGCGGGGAGGGGTGAGGGGCGAGGTCACTCTGATACGAAGTGCACCTCTGGAGGGGGCTTGATGGTGACGGGCTGGGACGTGCGGCGGGGGGGCGAGGGTTTGGGCTGAGCCTGCTGCTGCATGGTGTCGTAGTACGTTACACCTCCGTAGGTCACTTGTGCCTGAGCCTGTCAAACAAACAAACAACCACAAATTTAAATCCCTTAAAACTTCATTAACCACAGCAGGACACTCAGTCGAGACAGCCACAACGGGTACAAATGTATTTCCATTTATAGCTCCTCAGTAGAAGCATAATGATATTATTATAAGCCAATCATAATAAAAGAAAGTTTGGATTGTAAAAGTCAATAACTGTAGTAGAATTGAGCCTTAATTCTGTTTTGTCTATTTTATTTAAAGTGACAGTAAAGGATCTAGGTAACGTACCTGCGGAGTAGGGTACATGGTGGGGTACGGGAAAGTCATGACCCCCGGTGGAGGGTAGAAAGGTGGTGGCAGCAGCTGCTGTGGTGGTTGCCCTGGCGACAGAGAGACAGGAGGGCCTCCATAGAGGGCGGGGTTAGCGATAGGGCCACCTGATTGGTGGGGATGGAGACCTAAGGAGGAGGTGGAGAGGTGAGTATCTCAAACACATCTTTACTGTAGCGCTGAAGCTTCCAGCACATATCTTGTAAATAATGTCTACAACAGTTTGATCTGCAACTTCACTTCAGAAAAGGAAAAAGCAAACTGACCAGGGTGGGGAAGGTGCATCTCTGGCTGGACCAGCATGCCTTGGGGCGGGATGGGGGCGGGGCCTTCCCCGTGGGCGTAGATTGGTCCCTGGTATGACACTGCGAGGGAAAAGGTTGGTCAATCAAAAGAACATTGTTGTACATTCAATCATAAAGTGTAATGAGGTTCGACCAGGTTAGGAGTCTGACATGAAACATGTTAAACATCAGCAGACACAGAAGTCAAATCAAAAGTGAACAAAGTCGTTGTTTTTAACACCTTCATTCAAAGGACAGGATGAAAATACTCTTCAGTCTGAGAGACGACACTTGATGGTACCCAACAGATGTGTAAAGCTAGGACTGATCTTTACTGACCTCTGCTGGGGAGGAGGAGGAAGAGCTACACTGAATGCAACTGATTAAAGTCGAAGTCGTGGACGTTGGTCTTTTTTTAACTGCAGCTGTCCCAAGAAAGTTTGAAGTTTGTACGTCACATTATATTCTTACTTGGTTCGTAGTAGTGTCCCTCCATCACCCCCAGATGCATGGGCGGTGCTGGCTCTGGTACGGCTCGCTGACGTTGGGAGGAGTAGCGTTTGGCCCGGTTGGAGGCGACACCTATCTCCTCAATGCTGGAGAAGGGAGGCGGGCCGCTGGGGAGGTGCATGGTGTTGGGGAGGCCTGCAGATGGAAATTTAACTTAAATGAATCACAGAAAAAAAAAAAAAAAAACAACATAGATTTTTAAGACATCCACTATTTCACAGTCGTGTTATGACCTATGATACCCTGCATTCTTTTTACTAAAGTAAAGATAGTTTTACTCCAGTAAAGAAATACTCTGTTACAAGTGAAACTCCTGCATTCTAACACTTACTCAGTGTTTATTGTTGCATCAACATGTTCATATGTGAAAGTTGAAGCTCTTTTTAAAGACTGTCCATACTGTTAAGCGTATCTTGTAAATCTCAATCAACCTTAAAAACACAAGACGTCTTGAGCTTCAGTTTAGAGGAGAGACGCTACAGCTACATAAAGCCAAATATCAGTGAGTGGTTGATGTCATCAGGCTCTCTCTGATGCTGCCCAGAGTAAAGCTGACAGGGACAGAAGAGGGATGATGGCAAAGTGTGGAGAAATATTTTCAAAATGTTCTTCTGCTGGTTGTTTGATAGCCTATGAATCATTACAGATTTTTACCAAGAGCATTGTTGTAAATAGGTGACCTGACACAGGGGTTATATGGGGGGGGGGGGGGGGGTCTGGTGAGAACTTTGGGTTCTTACTCGACCATTTTTTCATGTGCCCCGACATCTGCACCCTGTGACCTGGGAATTAAACTCACTGTGCCAAGCAAAAACAATTTGCAAGTCATATCTAAACGTTTGTACAACCTGCCGTCAATACACCTGAGAGGCTGGTACATAAAGCTGTGTGACACCTGTGTTCTCACCTCTCATGTCAGAGCGGATGTAGGACGTCGGGCTCTGGCTCCAGCTTTGTCCTGCCAGACTGAGTCGAGCAACGTCCTGGTCAAGTTCTGCCAGCGCTCCTCCTCCTCCGGTCTGACTTGAGCTGTCGCCTGTACTCGCCCAGCTCTTCCCTCCCACGCTGCTGGGGGAGGAGGCGTTCCCTCCGGCTGCAGACTCCTCCACAGATGGCTGTTTGCTGCCCAGATCCGCGGGCCGGGAGCGAGTCCTGCGAGCCAGTGCATATGATTTACGCTCCACGGGTCGCTCTGTGGGAGGGGAGGCCTCCCGATTGGTCACTGGGGGTGTAGACGACTGCAGAGCAGGGTCAGTGTTGGAGGAAGGAGCAGCCAATCCTTGTGCAGTTCTGTCCGTGCTTCCTCTATGATCCTGCTGATGTCGTCGTGGCGATGCAGACTGATAACCACCAGGCTGTGATGCCACAGCTGTGGTTACAGCACTGAGGTCCTGATCCCTAACACCTCCTTGGCTGACTGTAACATCCTCAATGACCACAGAGGGACCTCCCCTGCCCCCACCACCAGCTCGTCCTCCCCTGCTGAACCGCTCTCCTGCGGGGTCGGACGGAGCTCTAGAGCCCTGGCGTTCTCTGGGATGTGTCTGGGGTCCTTTTGATTCGTGGTTCCTGTACTGGGACTGAGGCGGAAGGTGCATCTGGCTCTGGTGGGGGGGTCTGCTGCGGGAGGGGGGAGGTCTGGAGGGATTGCTGCCACGCTGAGCAGAGGAGAAATGGAGAGAGGATGGGGGTGTAGAGGATGGATGATTGGAAGAAGGTTGAGGAGCCCCTCCTCGGTTCAGACCTCCTCCTCCACCCTGCCAGGTTCGGACTGGTCGCTCTCCTCCGTCTCTCCACCGCTTATCTCTGTTGGGAGACATGTTCTGTCTGCAATGGGACACACAGACATTGAGATTTAACAATAGTGTTATTCAAACTTTATAACGCAATTTTTAAACAATGAGAGCAAAATAAATCCATATAACGTCTGGGTTGATTTTTTACAAAGTGTGGAATTCTGTAAACATTCAGATTAAACTCCTTCTGTCGTTCCTCACCTGGGTCGGCGCTGACGGTATGTTCGGTCCCCGTGCCCGCCTCCGTTCCGTATGTCGTAACCGTACATGGCAACGAGCTCCTCGCGGCTCTTCGGCGCCTGCTCCTCTTCCCTGAACTTGTCGTGTTCCCAGCGACCCTCGTCCTTCCACAACTTCCTGTTGCGACCTTTTGGTCTGAAACATGAAGACGTTGTGAATTTAATTTGCTAGTGACTAAAAACTTGTGCATACCTCATACCTCGCTGGAAAGTTGGATCAATAATACATACCTCTCCTCCTCTTGAGTGTTTCCTCTCACATCGTGCTCGAAGAACAGACCCTTCCTCGGGATGAAGGCCGGGTTCTTTCTGTCCTCGTCATCGTCCAGCTTCTGACCCGGTTTTCCTCCCGTCTTTGTTTCAGGGTCATCTGTCGACTCCTGTGTGTGCGTGTGTTAAATGAAACAGAGAAAGACACAATGAGGGCAGTGTCTACATGTTAAACTTCAGCTACAACTCAATCTTCACATTTTTGCAGAAAGTATTTTATGAATGAAGCTTGTGTAACAATGCCAGCGGCACAATTTAACTTGAAGTTAAAATAGAAAGTGAGAAATGTTTCTTCTAACATTTGAGCCCAAGAGAGACTCATTGAGATAGACAACATCTAACTATTTGGTTTATTATTATTATTCAAGAGTTATGGGGGCTGAGGGTTAGAGCTCTAAATGTTGGATTGATGGAGTGAAAGCACTGCTGATTGTGTGTATGTGAACCTGAAGGTTGTTTTAACACATTTTGTCTGACTCGGCTCTCTCCGTGTGATGCAATAACAATCGGGCTACAATGCAAACTGAACCACGTCCCTGTCTGCTCACTGGTGTTCTTAGCACCCTGAACTTAAAGAGAAGGAAGCAAAAGGTGTTTCGGGACTATTTTCCAGGGTGGATTAGTTCATAGTTCTTCCTGTGATGAATGTTTAGAATAAAGAACGGTGCTGATAGACAAACAGAAAGATTGAGCAGACACTGAATCGTTCGTAGTAAACCATGAAGGAGAATCTCACCTGTCCGTCACCACTCTGTCTCTCTCCGGCCAGGTCTTCCTTTTCCTCTGCTTTACTCTCCTCTTTACTCTCCTCTACCCTCTCCTCCTCTGCCTCCACCTCCTCTTCCACTGCTTCCTCTTCCACCGCCTCATCTTCCCCTTGATGCTGCTGCTGCTGCTGCTCCTCCTCCTCCTCTGGTGGAACATCAGCAGCGGAAGGTTTGGACTCGCTGGCTGCTGCAGGGGCCTCTTCATCGCTTACACGTTCAGCCTCCTCTTCTTCCTCCACTCCCTGAGAGGAAACAGGATTATGGTAACTTGTCTCACAAATGTCGGCTGGTGGAGCCCAGAAAATCACTGATGAAACCGTAGCTTTATATTAAAATCTACTTAATTATTTTAAATAAATCGGGTTTACTATGTTTAATTACTACACAACGGACAAAAGCATACCCTATCTATATTCTATTATTATTAATGCATCAGTGAAATTGTTTGCAAAGTAATTTGGTGTGACAGCACTGCTGGAGGTTTGACAGAATGTGACTTCAGCTAAACTTGTCGAGTGTCATGCAGCTTGTGTGGTACCTCTGAATGGGAGCCATTATCCTCCGGATCGGCGCTGTCATAGTCGGAGAGGACAGCTGGACAAAGCAGAAAAACATAACGATAAATCTATTGAAGTAAATATTTGGAGGCTTCAAAGCAGGAAGCCTGAACAGAACAAATGTCTCATAACATTCAGGTTGGATACGGTTTGGCTTTTGCTACATCACTACTTTTTAAACAGCGCTGGTGCCTGAATCAGTACTTTTATGAGAATTAAAAAAACACAAGGCGATGGACGACAGCATAAAAAAACACTTTGAATTATTCTCAACTCAATCATTTGGTCATTTAATTTTTGTAACTTTTTCTACTTATCAGATTGTATGCTTTTTGTAAGAACTGATGAGTCTTACCTTCTCCTACTCCATCTTCACTCTCCTACAAAGAGAAAAACACACAGATCAGTATCACTACCAAATGTCCTGTCTGGTTTTTATGTTTTGGAGGAATGAGAACTCTTTCAGCTCTGCTTGGAACAGGGTGAGTTAAAATCAGATCCTTCTGATGAACCATCTGTTTTCTATGAAACTTCATTTTTTGTTTTTCAACAACACTTTGGATAACCTTAATGGTTTGACATCTTAAGTGCACATTGTTGAGCAGGACCCCTCCTTCCCAGTATTCTGAACCTGCAGATGCTTTCGTTAAATGAACTTAGAGACACTGACTGACATAGATGTGCATTGTTATTGTTAATATGACACATGATATGCAGTCGCTATATGTTTATGCTTTCACTTCCCACCCCATGGTTAAGGAAAAAAAAACAACCTCATAGTTATGATTATAAAAAGGGATTTGGGTTAAGCACCCAGGTATTGTGTCGTGATTAACCAATAAGCATATTCACCCGGTACTAGGCATGTTAAGATTAATCGTAAAATCATGACAAATAGATTCAAACGTGTCAAGATTCATATCGGTGCTCTGAAAAATGAATCGCAATAACATCGTGAGCGTCAGCAGCTGCAGAGCAAGATTTTGAAATTGAAGACGCACCACTGTCTTTTGAATCAGAGGTGTGGAAGCATTTTGGCTGCCCCAAGACAGAAAATGAACGAGCTGAGACGATAACAGACAAGACTAAAACTGTGTGCAAATTAGGGATGACCCGATACCAGTATTCGGCACCGGTCCGATGCCGCCTTCAAGTACTCATACTCTAAAAAACTATGCGGATACAACGGCACCGATACCACTTTACGGCAGGCGTGCGCCTCTTTTCAGTTGAGCTGGTAGGCGGAGAGAAGCGAGATGTCAGCGGTGTGGAGATATTTCAGCGCAAACTTCCTGGTGTCAGTCGGACGTAAAATTGTTGGACATTTTAAGCATTCGGCATTAGCCTGCTCCCGCCTGGAAGACATTCAGCTGCAGCTCAACCAGCCCGTAAGAAGACTCCAACAAGACGTGCAGACGCGCTGGAATAGCACGTACTACATGCTACAGTCTCTCACCGAGCAGAAGCGGGCTCTGGGAATATTTGGCTCCGAATATGAACTCCCCGACAATCTTACAGCGCATCAGTGGACACTTCTGGAAAAAACTTTGTCTTTTTTGGCTCCATTTGAGGAGTTAACCCGAAAAGTGAGCTCGTCCGACGCTTTAGTATCAGATGTAATTCCTGCTGTCAGTCAAAAAGTGAGGAATCATATCTGATTTAAATAAAACTTACTTTCAATGTGATTAAGAGAAATTCAGTGGCATTATTAAGTACTCGTAATGGTACTCGGTATCGGTGAGTACCCAAATCTAAGTACTTGGTTTGCAAAAAAGTGGTATCAGTGCATCTCTAGTGCAAATATTACAAGACAGGGAACTACACAAATAGAACAACCAACACGATGCAGCATTTAATCGACACTACAATGATAAACTCCAATCACCTCCCCTTGTTGTGAGAAAATAAACATTAAAAGGTCAAACCACACTGACAACTCTACAATTCACTTAGCAGACGCTTTTATCCAAAGCGACGTACATCAGAGAGTAAGAACAACACAAGCAAGGATCTAGAAAAAAGGGAACAATGTCAGTCAGAGCAAACGATCAGCTTTGAGTCTGATTGGACACACAGGTGCTGACAGGAAGTGACCAGAGGCAAAGCACAACATTGAGGGCAGTTCTTGAGAGCTCTAATCAGTATAGAAACCATCTTATAAGTCGTCGTTATCAAACAAAAACCATCGTCATTACCATCATCATCAATGATATGGAGACCATCATCATTAAGTTAGTAGGTATTCATGAAAGAGCTGGGTCTTTAGCTTTTTCTTAAAGGTGCAGAGGGACTCAAATGGAGTTTGGAAGTTCATTCCACCACCGGGGGGCGACAGAGAAGAAGAGTCTAGGTTTGCGGCCCCTAAATGAATCTTTTTCCAATCATAATTTGTCTACAGTCTAATTTTGTAAAATAAATACTGAGAGAATCCTATCGTGAATCCAGTATCGTGAGTTGAGTGAATAGTTACATCCCTACCCTGTACTACCTTTTAGTAGTGTATATGTTTTACCAGACATATACGTGAACTTGAGGTTGAGGCAGCTTTAAATTCACTATGTTTCCACTGCCAGAGAGATGCATTTTAGCTGATAAGTCATTCCACAGAGTTAAGACATCTCCTGGTCATCTCCCCGCAGCGTTAACGCGTGCCGGACGTGGCAAGCTGACGACATGAAGCGGTACCGTTAGCGTGGCCTAGCTGGGTGCTGAACAAGAAAATCCCAAACCAGAGCAGATTTCCAACAGTGCACTCACAATGACCTGCCCTTACCTAAAGGCGAGCGCACAAAAAATTATATTGGGAACGAACAGTTTCTTTAATAAGCGTGAAAGTAACCGGGGGCTCTACAGTGTGGGTGTTATGGTGAAATTTGTGTCCCTGCAAAAAACGTTCCAAGTGGCGCCTTTTCGTCTACATTTCACAGCGAGACCAAATGAAAGTATGACTCTGTTTTGATGTGCTTGTCCTGCCTATGTGAAACACTAAAAGTCAGTTGAACACACATTATAGTTTAAAAAGAGGATGTGTGTTTTCTAACACTATGTTAGAAGCGACAGAGGGAGACTAGCTCGAGCTAACCAACGTTTGGACTTCGCTACTCACACACTCGGACTCCGCGTCGCTCTTCGCCTCCACCCGTGTCACTGTCGGCTCCGGCGGTTCGGGTTCTTTCCCCCGGTTCTTAGTAGCAGGAGACCCTGACCTCCCGCTGTCCGAACCCGAACCGGACTCGTCGTCGTCGTCGCTGTCCTGGGACGCGCGCTTCCTCCTTCGCCGCCGGTCCGCCATCTTAGGTCTCGAATGGCTGGAAACCGGAACAACGCAATGAATTGTGGGTGGTAGAGTTCTTCTTCGCTGACGCAGTACGTTATTATCGTCAAAAAAAAATTAAATACTGCCATCTTGTGGAGATAATCTCGTCATTCCATAGTTTGAAGAGTTGACCAATATTTAAATTGCACACAAAAAATGACACATAGTCACAGTAGGTAAAGCGAAAGCCTCAGTTTAAAGGTGCACTACATAGTTTTGGTAGAAAAATGTGAAATAGAATAGAATAGAATTACTTTATTGATTGAAGTGTACAGATTCTGTGGTTTATGTTCATAGCTCTATACACAAACTGTCCTCTGAGGAAAGTTTTGTCCCTGTAACAATGTTTGAAGATAAAATGCTACGTGAAAAGTTATGGTTGGGGGCCCGCAACAGTGAAACAGTTTCTCTCCTGGTAGCTTTTAAGCTCCAAACCCAGGGACCCATTTTTTCCTTTGAGTAAAGTTTGTGTATTTAGTTCAGAAAATACAGCATAGAATTGTTTCACTTCCCCAACTTTCAAATTTCACTACCAAATCTACATAGTGCACCTTTAAGGTATCACAGTAAAAAAGTATTCCTCACTAAAGTACACAGATGATTGATGTATTTTCTCTTGTGACCACCAGAGGGCAGCAACCAATAGTCTAAAAACAGCTGATGATAAATGAAACTTTTTGTGAAAAATAAACTATCTGCTTCCTCGTGATTGAACATTCATATACAGACAACTTTTCTGAAGATAAAGGAAAAAGGTAAAAGAGTTTATAGCTGCATGTTTTCTTTTAAACAAGTTTTGATGCAAATAATTGAATTGATCTTTTGGGTCAGTTTCTTGTCAAACATTAAAGTATCATAACATAATTGGTCTCATTCATTTTTAGGTAAACTCCACAGGATATAGTGAGATGTTATTTATTTTTGAACATCGTTGTTAATGCTAGCTAAATGTACAAACAGAAACTAAATTAGTGTCATTATTCTCTGGGAACAGTAGACCAAAATTAATTTGTCAGGGAGATTAAAAGCTTTATATGTGATTTTTAACACTTAAATGTTATATTAATCAAGTATATCCTCTGAAAATAACTCTGTGAGTCATGACTGTCTACAATGGGTGTAACACCCGAGTCCCACTGTCTGTGATGTTTTCAGAGTTTTCAGAGTCCTATCTTCACTTTGTTTACATCGCCCGGACGGCGGCTGACTCCTCCCCTCGCGAATAAAAGTTGTTTAATTGAGGGACTAGAGAAAAGAAGAATAACATACTGTACTCACTGCTTAACTGTGTTTCTAGATCACGCTCATTTCAGGTAAATTTACATGCAGCGTGAAGATACGAGCATAATAAAGATCGCTAGCATTAGCATGCTAACACAACAATGCACCGCGAGTTGTTTTGGTTTCATGCTGGTGCTCAAGGGCGACATCTGCTGGATCAAAAAATCACATATAAAGCCTTTAAAGTCTTTCTCTCGTCTTTCTTTGTGTTAGGGACAGCACCGTTTTTCTGTTTTAAATGCATAAAAAAAAGTAAAAAAAAAAAAAAGAATAATTAATTTCACTAAATTATAAAATGCTCTGGTGAAAATTATGACCTTTGTGTTGTTAGGTTCGGTTTCGACCCAGTTATAATATAAGATTCTAAAACAATACTTAGTGCCAAGTCAGCTCACTAACACTGTTAGCCAACAGCCCACTGACAGCCAGCTCCTCCCACTGATGCCTCTCATTACATTATAACAAGTGACGACACTTAAGTACTGATGATTCTTGAGAAACAATGGATGATTTAGAAAGTCAACTGGCTACACTCCGTCTTTTGCAAGAATGGATCTTTTCCCCCCCTAAAACCACCTAAGAAAAAAGGACTAATCTAAAGAAAAACAAAAAGACTGAAAAAAGGACAACCGGGTGTCTCCAGCACAACTTAAATAAAAAAGCCCAGCAATCTAAACATGCATTGGATAACAGAAACCTGGACAGGAGGGCACTTTAATTTAAATTATTGTTTAACTGTGGTGAATATTAGGAAGTGCAACTCTGTCAGATGTCTGCAAACTGTGGTAAATATTTCCAACAGAGAATCTTTGCTGTTCCCAATTTTGGTTACAAGACCTGGGAGGGTTTTGAGAATTAAACATCAACTTTTAGTGTTATACTTCAAACCTGCAGTATGTATATAGCAGTTAGCTGCTTAAAAAAAAGTCCAGAGTCCAGCTGCTGCTCTCTGATCAACTGTGTTCTCACATTAAAAACATCAGTCTCTCATCCTGCGTCCGATTCAGAGCAAACATGGAGCACATCTCCAACAAACTTCAAAGGCATAAAAACTATAACTTTGTCAGTGGATGCACAACTGCAGAGTACATCGATTCTCTGCAGAGATTTGAAATACGAGATAGTGATGTCTTCCTGGTTACGTATCCAAGGTCAGGTAAGTAAAACGATTCTTTGTATTGACAGTTTTAAGTCATTTACTGGGAACAGTTTTAGCTGGTAAGATGTGTCATATTTTCTTTCAGGCACCATATGGACTCAGCAGATCCTCATCTCCATCCGTGAGTTAGACAGAGGTCTGAATGAGTATAAAAACAACATGATGCAGATGCCTTGGATTGAGTACTCTGCGTTTGGAGAGGATTTCTCATTACGACCGTCTCCACGTCTCTTCACCTCCCACCTCACCCCGGCTCTCCTGCCTCCAGGTCTGATGGACAAGAAGGCGAAGGTAAGGAACTGCCAGGAAAATAAAAATGTATATATTTAAGGAAAGTCCTCAATGAAAATAGTGTGACAGTGTAACAGTAAATAGTTTTGTCCATAGGGTGCCAACAGAGGATGGAAATAGATCTTCTTAATCACTTTTTCCCAGTAAAACCAATCGACCAAATTCCAAAGACAATTTAGTCACTTTATTGTAAAATGGGGAAAACAGATATTTAAAAAATCTGGAGTAATCACCATTGTTGGCAAAACAAAGCTTAAACAACCCCATTTGATTAAAAAAAAAAAAGGGGGTCGCATTTCATCTGTGAATCAATTGACAAATCATTTCAGGTTCAGATTTGAGAGTTAATTGTTTCTGAAGTAATGAAACTATAACGACGAGATTGGCTTGAAAGGAAAACATGCATGAGTTGGTTTGACCTTTTGGTTTATTGGTTTTTTCTGTTTACTGTCAGATTATCTACGTGATGCGGAATCCAAAGGACATCGCCGTCTCTTATTTTCACTTGAGCGCTGCCAGTGGATTCTTTGACACCTCGCAGAGCTTTGAACATTTTTTAGAGGATTATTTGAACGGCAAGGGTGAGGTGTTAATATTCTATAATAGAGTTTAGTGTGGATACATTTTAACGATGTAAAATCAAGAACAGAAAGTAGTACATCAAATTAAAGTCCTTTAAGATAAGCAGGTCATCAACAGTCACGCTAACTGCTCCGTCCCAGAAGCCAGGATGCTCCAGTGTTCTCAGACTGATATTGTAATTAAAATAAAACACTTTGTGTAACAGATTAGGAAACTCTTCTGCACTGATCTACCCCATTTCTCCTTTTGCAAAAGAAACAGCGACCCTCTGACATGTCACATACAGCTGTAACTTCACTCGTTATCATTTTAAAGTTCCCATGACAGAACTTCGAGAGTATGTAACTGCCATGTTGTGACCATAGAATGTAAATAAACATTTGCGATTGGTAGATTATTTCTTTGTTGTGACAACTCTTCTTGGCAATAAATCTGATAGCGTTGGAAAGCCTGTTTATTTCCCTTTTAAATGGTGCCACATTTGTAAGGAAAATGCATTTTTGGGTTGAGCAGCAGAGCTGAGTATGTAGGTTTCACCCATGAAAAACTTGCCAAATCTTCTCTGCCAATGCCAAACAGCGTATTCTGTTGATGACTCTTGCTTGGTGTCGTTTAGTGGATTGGATGATTGACGTCTGAAAAAACAAGACATATTGGCAATTTAACAATTTATGCATTTCACAAAAAGGAGCCTCAGTACCGTGCGGAAGAACCATACACAGCCACAACAGCCTGGCACCTCCTCCTCATGCTGGTCACACTGCTGTGGGATGGCATCCCATTCTTGAATCAGCATTTGTCGCCAATCAGCCAATGTAGTTGTTAGAGCTGGGTATTGTCCACAACCTCACAATTCGATTCGATTTCGATTCTTTGGGTCACGATTCAATTCTATATCGATTCGATATCGATCATATGCTACGATATCAATTCAATATTACACATAGGTGAGAAATACCCAGATAACTACTCACAGTACCTTCTTATATTTGTTAGATAATTATGTTTGTATTTGTTTTAAACAAACTGACTCAAACATGTATTTTATCATTGCATTATTCTAAGTACAGTATGATCTAAAGTGCAAAATTGTGCCTGATTTCACAGCACCCACAGTGCCTCCTAGTGGAGAGGGGTGTCATTACAATGAAAAAAAAAAATCGATCTCAGGATTTCCCTGAATTGATATTGAATTGGGAAAATAATAAACGCAATGCATTGATGAATCGATTTTTTTTAACCAGCCCTAGTAGATGTGTTGGTCACTCTGGCATGAGCAGTACGTCCAAGCTGATCCCACAAGTGTTCAATGGGTTGAGGTCAGGTCCATTCCATCCACTCCCAAATTCTGGAGGTAGTCTCTGATAAACCCCGCTCTGTGGGGGCGAGCGTTGTCATGTCGGAGGATACAGTTTTGTCCCAGACTGTGGAGATATGGGATTGCCACTGGTTGCATAATCTCATCTCGATATCTGTCTGCATTGAGATTGCCTCCAACGATGACAAGCCTTGTTTTCTCAGCGAGCTGTTTGGCATTGGCAGAGAAGATTTGGCAAGTTTATCATTGGCACAACCCACATACTGAGCTCTGCTGCTTATCTCACAAATGCATTTTCCTTACAAATGTGGCACCATTTAAAAGGGAAACAAACAGGCTTTCCAACAGTATAAGATTTATTGCCAAGACTCATTGTTACAACAAAGAAATAAAAATTAGACAACGCCTTATTGAAAACATCAGCTAAATAGCAGATTGTCTGAAAAGTGGAGCAGGCAAAAGGCAGGCAGAGGATGGACTTCTCATAATTGAGGGGCTTGAATACAGACTAGGGACACATTAGTGTTTGAAAAGCACAGTAAAGTGTACTTTGCACTATGTGTGACTTTTAAATGACATACGATTTTATGCCATTGTTTCAGTTTTTGGATCATCCTGGTTTGACCACATCAGAGAGTGGCACTCAAAGAGAGATCAATACAACATCCTGTTCCTCCGCTACGAGGATATGATCCTGGTAAGATGTTTGTACCTTACATTTAAAAGGAGCTTAATGATTGGAAAATAAATCTTGATAAAAAAAAAAAGATTTTCCTCTAATGAGTTCTTGTTGTTCTTTTAGGACCTGAAGACAGCTGTGAAAAAGATCTGCACTTTCCTGGGTAAAAACCTGAGCGAGGCAGCCACTGATGAGGTCGTGGAGAAATCTGCATTCAAAACGATGAAGAAAGACTCCAAGGCAAACTACGAGTTTCTGCCGGAAACTAAGGTGAAGAAAGGAGGCTTCATGCGGAAAGGTGACGGAGCACTTGTGGCACATGATCATAATCATTTTTGTTTGTTTACAGAAAATATTCTGTCATTTCAGTGTGTCATAAATGTCAGGTCATTTAGCATGCAGGGTTAATATGATCTGATGTTTGAAAGGTTATTAATAGTCTTTGGACATGCCCAGATGTTAACTGTACATTACTGTAATATATCATCCACATATATTCATATTTGTATTTCTATTCAAATCCAGGTAAGATAGGAGACTGGAAGAACACCTTTACAGCGGCTCAGAGTGACCGAGTGGATCGCCTGCTTCAGGAGAGACTCGGGGATCTGTCTCTGAAGTTTATCTGGGAATAAAGAAGAGCAGACACAGACCTGGAGATCTTTACACTTCTTCTTACTGCTGAGAATAAATCACAACCATCATTACTGTGTCTGATTTTAATTTGTATTCAAAATAGTTACCGTACCTGTGAGTACTGTATCTTTAAATGAATCATTAAAATGTTTGAGGTTAATGTTAGGACTTCTGAAATAAACTAAATGAGCAGAAAACATTGAATGAACTCTGTTGGCCAATCTGTTCTCTTTATTTAAAGGTCAGAAATGAAACAGATTTTCTTTATGGAGGGTGATGGCTGCTGGTCACTGGAGCTCCACACTTTAATTCTCTTCATCTGGAAGGAAAAAGAAACAAAACAGAGTTAATATAGGAACACGTTCTCTCTGTAACCAAAGGAAATCATTAATTTTGGTCTTGACAGGACGTGATTCAGGGAGTGTTCTCTGTTCAAATTCTCCAGATGACCTGAGAGAACCTGCTTTTTTTTTTAACACAGAATAAACAAGATTATTCTCAGACGAGATTAAAACATCACAGGAAGCGGGAATGTTTAACTTATTATAACCGCATAAAGAAATGCTTTAAAGATTAAGGAAATCATCTCTAAGATCACTTCACTGCCAACATCATTGACCATAAAAGAAAAGCCCCACATACACATCAAGTAGGTGCAGGGCATTACAAAATCAGCAGAGAGAAGACATGCCAACACAGCGTAAATATCTTCACTCCATCATTTATCATAACACCCTGACATTTTTAAGTTTGTGGTTGTGCGTAAAATACGAGTAAACATGAGAATGTGATGATTTGAAAATCATTGAAACACCTTATCAGCTCAAAGAAAACATATCGAATGTTATCACTGAGAAATTTAACTGTTTTTGGAAATGAAATAACCAAATAAAATTTGATGCCAGCAGCACAAGTCAAGATACTCGGGCCGGGGTCATGTTTATCACTGAGAAATGAGGAGACTGATTTCTGTTCACCTTAAAGGTGAATGTAGGATTGAAGCTGTTCCAACAGTTCAGGGTCTTCTTTGTCGTATTGATCGCTTCATCGTGCTCTGGGGGAAACTTTATCACCACAACTCTTTTGGCCATGCTGCAGTAATACATCCAGAACGGGTTTTTGGCAGCATATAATTCTCCAAAAGCCTGTGCATATCTTTCATCATGCACGTCTTCACAGATGTGCAGGCTACCCATATCATGTGCACTAATGCACCACCAGCGCTGATGGACACCTCAATGATCTCTCTCGTCTTTGGCCCAGAGACCACGGTATCGAGGATGTGGAAACAAAGTTAAAGTGTGACTCTTTCATCCACAGGATAGTTTTCCGCGTCGCCTCAGTTCAACTTAAATGACCTCAGGTCAAGTGAAGGCGACGGCCTTTCTGGACCTGGTTAATATACAGTTTCCTCTTTGCATGATAAGAGTTTCATTTAGTATCTGAGAATGCAGCGATGAGCCGTTTGTTTTCTTGTTTTTTTTTTAGATCCCCATTAGCATTATACACAAAACCCACGTACATGTGCAGTTACTTTCCAGTTGAGGGACCATCTTGCTCACATTATTTATATTTTTCCACAAGCGTTTGATAACTGTATTTATGGGATCAAAGCAGTAAAAGTATATCTATCTGTCTACAGATTGAACATAGATCTAAGAAAGATAGAAGAAAGATCTAATTTACACGACGGCATGTCATTTCTGTCTCTACATGGTCGCTCTCAGTGTCGTGCACGGCGGAGTTTCGCCCCGATGCACACAGACACAGACACACAGACAGACACACACACACTCTCACTAGCGGAGGCGTGGGTGTGTGTGGTTGTGTCTGACGGACGCACACGCAATAATAAAAAGTCTGTAAGAAGCATCAGCAAAATAAAGTAGTCGGCTTAGATGACTTCGGACTTTTCTGGGCGTGTCTCTCTCTCTGCCGTTACTCAGGAGATGCGCCGTTTGTTAGCATGCGGCATTCAGGGGTGCTCAGACAATGAGAGATGCATTCAGGTGCACTCAGAAACGGGAGTTGCAGGAACAACTCGCAGGACCCCCCCCCCCCCAGAGCTCTAAACCTAGGGGAAACACTGCACTCTGTGATTCAAGCAGCTCCGCTTTGTTCGATGGCTGCTCATCAGGTGATCATCAGAACAGTACGTCATTAACTAGAACGAGGTGTACCCGTGTTGGAATTCAATTAACTTTTCAACAACCACTGATTGAAGGAACATTTGGAGGTATCCCTACAATTTTAACCACTTTTTAATTTTATTTAACTAAACCCTGATGTCTGAACTCTTCACAGGATCAAACATTAGTATTCTGTTTGTTTGTGGTCAGAAAATGACTGCATCTTCGGTCTCCTCAAACAGGATCTCAGACTGCCACAGAGAGCGTTGTCCGACCCGTCTCACATCCGAGTATGAGCTTCTCCCTTCTGGCAGACAATACAGAGACCCCCGACGTAAACTGAACCGTTATAAAAACACTTTTGTTCCCACGTCAATCAGAATTCTGTATAATGTTTGTGAGGCTGTGTGGGTTGTGCAATAGTGTCATCGTGTTCCTTTTTCTATTCTCTTACCTTTGTTCTCTTATCTCTCATGCTGTGTTTCTGCAGATCATGAGCACTACACGCATGTTGTGTTGTCTTGCATTGGTATTTGTTTTTCTATTGTTTTTATTCATTGATTCGAGCGGAAGCAGCTGAATGTTTGGCAGCACTTTGAGTGCAAGTCAAATTTTCTCAAGGGGAAAATAAAGTGTATCGTGTGAATCTCACCTTCTTCCTCCTCGTCCTCCTCGTCTTCCTCTTCCTCCTCCTCTTCATCAGAGCTGAAGGTTCCATCAGGCAGGCTGTACACCCGGATCACTTGCTGTTTAGAGAGAAAAAAAAACAAAAAAACAATCACATTAGCTGTCAAGATTCTCCACTGCCTTTCAACAGCAAGGGTTTCTGACTCCTCCCAGCTCAGGCGCCGAGCAGGATCTCGTCGACTCGCCTTGTTGGGGTCCTTCAGGATCAGGTACTTCCCCTCGTCCAGCTTGCGGCAGATGTCGATGACGCAGCGCAGGATCCCCCAGGCGTTCTCCATGCTCAGGTTGATCTGGCTGGCGAACTCGTTGGGTTTGAACTGCTGGGTGCCCAGGATGACATGACGAGCCGAGTCCTTCGCGTGATAACGGGAGACGTACCTGAAGGACACAGCGATCGAAGTTACAACACTCAGTCCTAACTTTTTTTTTTTTAAAACACTGCTCACTTCAGGTTGTATTTGAATTCTGCAGAGACTGAGCGAAGAGGTTTAGTGCGGTGTGTTTGCGTTCCTCACCCCAGTTTCAGGTACTCTGATCCAGCAAGCATGGCACAGCAAGTCCAGCGGGCCAGTTTGTAGCTGTTGTTCTTCAGCTCGGTGGCGAGCACGGCTCCTCTCTGAGAGTCCAGCTTCTGACGCCAGTCCACCCCGTTACAGTGCTGACAGGGGAAAAACACAAGACAGATTAGTCGTTTGACATGACAATGATTAGTGTGGTTTAATGAGTAATGCTGATTTAATGTCCTAGATATTATGTATGGACTGCCAGAACTTGATTTTAGCTTTACGATGAAGACACACGTTTGGTCTTATTTCAGATTCAGCTGCCGACCTTGGTCAGTTAAGCAGATAATTAAAAACCAACAAGATGAACCACTTTCAAATCAGCTTCTCCTGCGCTCTCACCCTGGAGTCCCACTCGTTCAGAGTCTTCACGTTGATGAAGGAAACCTCTCCGTTGGCGCCGGTCATCACGCCATCGTGCTCACAGCGGACAATCAGATCGATGTCCTCCCCGAGCTTCCAGTGACGATATCTAAAAAAACAAAAAAAAAGGAAGCAGTGATAACACCCAGTAAAATAAAGAGTGCTAATGTAAGACTTTATAAACGTTATCAAAGCTCTATAATGAGCTCAGAGGGTTAAACTATCTCATAACCAAAGATCAGACGTCGCTCTGGTTATGAGACAGTTTAACCCACTGAGCTCATGGAGAGGCTTTTACCATCGATCTGGATAAACTTCAGATGTCACTCAATCCAGAATGTATTCAGAGTTTCAGGACTCTTTTTCTGTAAGAGGTGTTTTTTAAACCCAGCAGCTCCGTTCACCGTCTCACCTGTAGGCCACTGATGCCACCTCACTCTTGTCCATGTCCTCCTCCACAAAGGGGTTTGGGTTGGGAAACTTGTGGCGGTCTCCGCCCTGAAAAAACAAAAGGGAACAAGTTCTCCTTAAAACAAATCTAGGAAGTATTACTGATCTCTCCTCTTGAAGGGAGCACTCAAATCTTCAGACAACCATGTTGACAGCAGTCTGTTTCAAATCTGCATCCAAAAGACTGGAAAAAGATGGAAACAGCCAGCAAAGTGGATTTTGCATTAAAGAAATATTTTCCCACTCACCATTCGTAAACACTGCTGGCTGAAGTTGTGGTTGATGTAAGTTGCCTCCATTGCCAGGTTGCGAGGAGAGTTGAAGGAGTTGCCCTCATCCTGCGGTGGCTCGTTGGCCGTCTCGCTTACGGTGAGCAGATCTGAAGCGACAAGATAAAGTCACACAAACGTTTTACGTGTAACCGATGTCCAGTGTCAAGCAAAACAACGGGAGGACAAACATGAAGATGTTAGAAGAAATCTGTTCCAATGGTGGATAACCCGGATTCTTGATCACAGCTGTCCTCATGCGTCTTGGCATACTCTGCACCAGCAGCCTTTCACTTGGCTCTTTGGTCACGTTATGCCACTCTGAGATTCAAGCAGCTCCGCTTTGTACAATGGCTGCTCATCAGAACAGTATATCATTAACTAGAACGAGGTGTACCTGAGTTGGAATTCAATTAACTGTGATTCAACAATCACTGATTGTAGAGATAATGATTGAAGGAACATTTTGGAGGTATCCGTACATTTTTAACCACTTTTTAATTGTATTTAACTGAACCCTGATGTCTGAACTCTTCGTAGGATCAAACAGTATTCTGTTTGTTTGTGGTCAGAAAAAGACTGCATCTTTGTTTTGTCTTTACCTGAAGTTGTTCTTGTCAAATAAAAACCTAAAAAAAAAAAAGTGAGTGTACTTGCAAGTTGTGAGTAATGATGTGTATCATTTCAAAACTCAACACTTAAACCTATACTATAAAAGCAGAGTGGAGTTGGTCTCTTGATTTTTTTTCCTGAGCTGTATCATTCTCTGTGATATAGCAGTGTTACAGATGTCATTTAAAGGTCACTTATTATTCAAAATACACTTTACAATGTTTTTCTAACATTAATATGTGTCTCTAGTGCTCCCAATGATCAGAAAAGTCCATCCTCTCCATCTTTTGCCTGCTCCACTTTTCAGAAAATGTGTGCTCAAACAGGCTGTTTGGAGATTTTCCCTTAGTGACATCACAAAGGGCAGTAACCCCCTCCCCCAGGTGGGTGACACTCCCACAGCTAGGTGTTTGTTCTGCCCTCTGAGTCTGCCTTCTCACCGTAAACAATAGGACATGGAGCGAGAAAGCCCGAGTACACCCATGCCCTTCCAGAGAGGGGGCGTGGTCAGACACAGCTCATTTGCATTTAAAGCTACAGATACAGAAACAGCCTGTTCTGAGCAGGGCTGAAATAGAGGGGTTTATAGTCATGATCAAATACAGGATCAGAGTGGATTTAGAACAAGAAACTTCACAGACATGTTTTGAGGAGTTCTGAGACTTATTTAAACTGGTTGAAGAGGAGGACAATATGTGACCTTTAATATATCTTCTCACAGCCAGAACTCAAACTATCTACAGGTGTCGATGAACAGAATGTCAGAACGTTGACTTCTACTGGACAGAGACAAATCTCTTGACAGTTGAAGTCCTTACAGTGAACTTTTCAAAGTCTCACCAAAGTCAGAGTTGTCCCTCTTGTCGAAGAACAGCTTGTTTCCGACTCTCTGCACGATGATGTCCCAGGAGTTGACTGAGCGCGTGCAGCACATCAGGGTGGCCAGGATGGCGTCAGTGGCAAACACGTTGCCCTGAGTCTTAGCCAGCTGTGAAAGGACAATCACACAGCTGCCGTTTAAAAGAGACACACTTTTGATGTAATCGTTGTGTTAACTGGCGCAGCTCGTTAGCAAACCTTGCGGATGACGGGGTCGTCTGTGGTGGTGACGGTGTGGAAGATCCTCTTGATGCTCTTCAGCTGCTTCTCGTTGCGGGTGGTGACTCGGTCGAAGGCCTTGTCGTAGTACTCCAGAGCGCCGCAGCACTCTCTGCAGGAGGGACAACACACCCACGATCATCATCGCATCCCTCTCGGAGACGGGTTTAATGACTTCACGGCCGACGGGTTCACTTACATGTCATCGGGGTCGGCCACCTCCATGTATCTCATCTTCATCAGTCGGGGGAAGTCCATCTCCTCCTTCACCTCCCAGTCGCTTCTAACCTCCACTGATGAGTCTCTGGGCTTCAGCTGCGCCTTAAACATCACAGAGTTATTGTCATCATCATCTTTCACCCCTTGCCACCTCTACTCATGTGTCTGACCAAACAACAAGGCACTTTGACGGGTCTTCTTAATGGTCTTTTAAAGGCTTTCTGCCCTGAAAATGAATAAATCAACTCGATAAATCAACCCTATGGTAGAGTGTAAATAATTTGTTTCTTTTATTTTTCTTCATTTGTGAAGCTTTTAAGATACAAGGAATATTCTATAAAAGTTTTTTTTAAATTACAGATTGATCTGCCAGTCATATTCTTCAATAAATGTAACACAAGAGGAAATGCTTATTATATTTCCCCACAGTCTAATGTTTTTGAATGCCTTGGTGGTCGGGGAAAGACAAAGAAATTCATCTTTCCATTATAAGTTACAAAAAAGAAGCCGACCACTTTACCTGAGATTTCTGGTCCCACTTCTGACGCACTCCAAACTGCTTCTGAAACTTCTTCTGCAGCCGCATTCGGTCTCTGAGGAGACAAAACCACACGTTAAGCGCAAGTCTCCGACATGCGCAGACTTTAAACACAAAGTGTACAGACGCCACCTCCTGTCGGGCTCCTTGTTCTTCTCTTGTTTAGAGCCCAGCAGAAGAAACACTAAGGCATATTTGCTGTGAAAGCCTCACCTCTCTTTCTGCTTGGCGCTCTTGGGGAGCGTCTGCATGTTGAACTGGGTCATGTTTCTGCGGTCTTTGTCCCGGCGCAGATTCCTCTGTTTTTAAACACACAGCGTCGTGTTAAAGGACGAGTTCAATCCGACTACAATCAACTGAAACTTAAAGGCTCACGTTAAAAAATAAAATTCTCACCTGAGCAAACCTCATGCGGTTCCTCTGGTAGGCCGTCTTCTGCGTCTTGGCCGTGTCCACCAGCTGGAAGCTCGTCTCGTCCTCCTCGTGGAAGTAAGCATACTGACTTCCTCCTCCGAACTGAGATGAGTACTTATCTGCAGGTAAAATACAGGATGTGAACTTCAGATTTAAATTAAATCACGCTGTATTGAAATAGGCTTTCCGTGTAGTATTTACATAAGATTATAAAACACATCCTCAGGTGTCCCCGATTGAGACATTTCAGATGAAATACATGCCACTATATTTTAATCGGAGGCTTAAATATGACATCCGTCTCACTCACTTGTGTATCTTTTGTCCTGATAAGTGGCTCCGGTCCAGTCAGCGACCTGTCAGAGAAAAAACACAGATTAAAAATAAAATAAAAAATTACATGTTAATGAGTTCAGCCCTGGGTTGTTTTAAGCAGCTCTAAACGTTTGTGGTGAAAGACGTAACATCTGATATACAATTTTATGTTATTGTGTTTTCATTTACTTTTTTTGAATGCGTCTATGGAATTAGTGTGTTGTTATCGTTATATATTTCAATCATCATATCTGTTGTGTAATGTGACCGCGAGTAACTGAAAACTGTAAGTGTAGGTGCTTGGTATTCAAACGATTTTAATTTTTCTTATCAAATGAAAGAAACTTGGTTAAAAAAAGCTGAAGGCATTCAGTCAGTGACTTCATGAAAACATAATGAAAGATATCAGACCTTTCCCAGGCGGTCTCCTTTGCTGAACGGCTGGTACGGCATGTCTTTGAACTTCTCTGGGACCGCACATGGACCCCATCCGGACGGGTTGTCCTGGATCACAGGGGCGTTGAACTTAGCCATGACCTGAAGTCATAAATAGAAGGACAGAGAGAGAGGGACTTCAGTAATACATAAAAAGTAACAACAGACAACAAGAACATAAACATCACACACACAGGGTCTCAGCCAATAAGCAGCACTGATTTCTCCAGCAATGCACTACAAATATGCACTGATCAGCTTGCGCAGTGGGCTAGTCATCATCGACCAACAAACATCCAACAAGAAATCTACTTTTCAAATGTAGATCCAACTGCAACCTGCTAATTCTACTTCTTATCACCATTATTATTTCACAAGCTAAAACCTGGTGATGTATATTTTCATTTAAACTGATAATCATTAAATTATAGAAAAACTAGAGTGGTAGAACCGACAAAGGACCTTATTAATAAATCAAATAGCGTTAGATCGCAATACTTTACTTTAATACTTTATACCTTCCCCTTCTGTTTATGAACTGATCAGTTTATAGCTGTACTAAAAATAAATAAAGCACTGGCTCTCATTACTGTCTATCATTCGCAGTGAGTAACATAAGAATCAATACACATTTTTATATCAATACAATCTCTTTTTAAAAAGGCCATAAAAATCTTTGACAAAAAGCCATTTTCGTTTCACCATTGCACCGTTTTAGATAAACATAATTTACTAAATTTTCATAATTTTGTTCATTTAAAAAAAATGCATGTTTTATATATAAAACTTTGCACGGACTTGCTCCTCCTCCTTTGAAGGAAGAGGAGCCAGGGGCCACAGCCCGAGGAGACTGTGAGGTCCCATACAGACGCACTACATTCGGACAAACTGTTCTGTCAGTCAAAGGAACTAAATATTGGAATATTCTCCCACTCACAAACATATGCAACCTTCAAAACACACCTCAAACAGTGGATACAGTGTTTCCCCTAGGTTTACAGCGTTGGGGGGGGGGGGGGGGGGACAAGCCAACACGACGACACAAACGCTTGAAGGAATCTTGGTGTTCATGTGTTACTTTTAATGACAGATGTCCTTTTCTATCGGAAAGGTATCCTTAAATGACTTCTTTCCCTGATTTCCGACTCTATCCACTATCCTATCTCTACAATAAAGGCACAAAAATAAATCTTCCCCCAGTATAATGGTAGGGGAAACATAGGGATAAAAGAAAACCAAGTCTGTGACCACCTTTAACCTCTATTATCGTCTTGAGTCACTTGTGCCTTTGTATTTTATTTGTAATTTGTCTTTCTCTGTTACCTGCCTAGGGACAACAGATGGAAACTAGCACTGCTATAATCTGGCATTTTTACAGCTGTAATTGTTACAACTGTTCATGTTGTATGCACACTGTCCCTAACAAATAAATACAAATAAATAGATAAACAGATGAATAAATAAATGAAATAGATAAATAAATAAATGAAATAGATAAATAAATAAATAAATAAAATAGATAAATAAATGAATAGATGAATAAATAAATAAATAGATAAATTAATTAATGAAATAGATAAATAAATAGATGAATAAATAAATAAATGAAATAGATAAATAAATAAATGAATAGATAAATAAATAAATTAAATAGATAAATAAATAAATGAATAGATAGATAAAATAAATAGATACATAAATAAATAAAATAAATAGATAAATAAAATAAATAGATTTAACGGATGCAAAAGTGAACTGTGTTCATGTGACACTGTATTTCTTTAGGAAGAGGTGCAGGAATCTGTGTCTGTGTCTTTAATAGAAGAAGATTGAATGGATGATGTTTTACTTTATTAAATTAAAGCCCATTAATGATCTTTATTCACGAGTATTTCGGCCTCTAATTCATCTGTAAGCCTCTCTGGTGACACTAGAACAATACATTTTAAATACAAAATATAACTAGTAATATTTATGCATTTTTAATTTTGTTAGCATTTTCTCTGCTCGGTGGTACCAGCTGACATCCTGCACAGCAATGTTGCCTTTTTATCACGACAGCGTCTCATGTAAACATAAGAAAATAGATTAAACCTTTAAAATAAATACGTATTTGGATGAACTTTCCCGCTCCTGTGATTACAAAGAGGTAGCGTTTAGTTTTCCATCAGATAACAGTAAAGGCCGAGGGCTCAGTCTTTTCAGCTCTGACCCGGTGAGCTAATAAATGCTAACGCTAATGCTAACCCATTTTGCCAGGTGGCCGCGTCGGAGATGCTAAGCTAACTGGGTGGAATGCTACATTCACGTAAACAGGACACGCTAAGATTTATTTTTCAAACACGACTGAAAAGAACATCTTTTCCTAAGTCGGCACATGGTTTAAGGTTGTCTTACCGTGAAAGATGAGACACACTATCGAACCTTTTAGTCCAACTGGTCCTCTCACGGTGTAAAACTCCTACAGAGCGCCGGTGTGAAAGGAAGTATGACGCTGCCGTAAAGTGGACAGTGGTTCTTGCCGTACAACGAGTGGCACTGTCGTAAAACTGAACCTGCAGCGCACCAATGGTTGAATTTAGAAATAGAATGTCTTTATTGTCGTTATACAATTGTCAACGAAATTATTTGGCTTCACCTTAAAGTGCACACACATACAAGCATCCAGAGCTAAAAACAACAAAAGAAGAAATTAAAAAAAGGAACTCTCATTCAGGTAAGATGGGCAATGTATGGCAGGAGTTATTTACAGGTAGTAGCATAACAGAATATAAATAGATATTGCAGAAATATAAAATAAATATTGCACAGTATGAAATGTAAAATTATTGCAGAAATATAAAATAAATATTGCACAGTATGAAATGTAAAATGATTGCAGAAATATAAAATAAATATTGCACAGTATGAAATGTAAAATATTGAATTTAATTAAATGTTTTTGTTTTTTACAGAGCTTTTGTCACTTAAACATACTAATAGAGAGCTTTACAAACTCTGACTTCTACACAAATATCAACACAGATAACTCTGTCAAAACAACATATCAAAGGATTTACATGAAGGCTACAAGACAGCATCAAATGTAAAGCTTCAGTTCTGCATGCCACCACACGAGGGCGGCATACAGTCATGATTTTATATAACTTCGTTAAAAGCAGCTCCATTGATAAAAACTTGTACACAGAATTATTGTAATTTTTCTAAAGGAGGCCTAAAAAAACGAATTACTTTTGTAAAATATTTAACTTATGTAAATACTGTCCATTTACGACTCTGTTTTTGCACATTTACATTTAATCTTTCATATTTAATCTTCCTATTTAAGACTAGTAATGCTTAGTTAAATCCTGGTTGTATATATTCACATTCTTAGTTTTGATATTTTTAGTACTTATTTACTTTGTATTTAATATTATATTGTGTTTAGATTTGCTAACATTGTGTTTTTTACTCATATTGTGTGTTTGGATAACCTGCTGCTGTAACGCCACAATTTCCCAGTTTGGGATCAATAAAGTATTTCTATTCTATTCTATATAGTTTTGGTTTAATAGCACAAGAGTGCCACTCCTGGTGGGTGTATAGAAGTTAAAAGTCTCTTTCAAACAGTGTTAAAAACATTTGTATGGACTATCACATACAGAGAAACACATTCATGTAAAAGGCAAAATCCATCACACGCAACTTATAAATAAATAAAGTGCCAGAGTCTAAGATCTTGATGAGTTAAACATAAGTAGCCATGTAGATTTAAGGTGCAAAAGTCATAGTCCACATTAGTTATTGCACAGGCTCAGGTTTTGTCATTTTAAATGCTGATCAAGAGGGTGAAGTGCTTTCTGGAAAAAACTGTTTTAGAGTCTGACTGTCTCTGACTTTATTGACCTATAGCGCCTCCCTGAGGGCGGAGTGTCGAACTGGAGGTGTGCTCGCCGCGAGCTGTCTTAAACAGTGCTTGTTGCTCTTGTGAGGTAGCAGGTGTTAGTAAGAGAAGAAAGCAGCCAATGATTTTTGTGTTGTATTGATGACCCTCTAAAGTGCTTTTTTTTTGCTCAGCCAGCATACCACACAGAGAGAGGCAGTATGTCAGCACAATCTCTATTGTGGAGCGGTATAAGGTCACTAGCCTTTGATTAGGATTATTTCACCTGAGACCTTTCAGGAAGTGCAGAGGTTGCTGTGGCTTTCTGACCACAGGCGCCGTCGTGTTGCTGAGCCAGGATAGATTGTCTGAGGAATTTAAAGCTGTGAACTCTCTCTCCCACACATTCTCCATTTATTAAGATGGGGAGGGGCTCTGCTCTACACTTCCTGAAGTCTGTGATAAGTTCTTCATCAGGTTGTTTCCTGAGCACCCACGACGACAGCCTCTTAATGTCACCTCTGGAGGCACATTCACCTCGTCCTGAAATGAGACGACCACAGTGGTGTCCTCTGCATATGTTGTGAATGTGGCGTGGATCTGTTACAGTCACGACTGTAGAGGGAGTAGAGGCTGGGCTGGAGCTTGGGGTCGACCTGGTCCTTGATCCAGGTGCATGTGTATGTGTGTGTGTGTGTGTGTGTGTGTGTGTGGAGTCCCAGGTAAGAGTTTTCTGGTCAGAATGTCAGGGATGATTGTATTGAACACAGAGCTATAATCTATAAAGAGAAGCCATACGTAGCTCCCTCTGTGTTCCAGGTGATTGAATGCTGCGCGGAGAGCTATTCTGATGGCGGTCTCCGAGGACCTTTGACCTGTATGCAAACTGGTGCGGGTCAAAGGTAGGATGGAGGCCAGCTCCGATGTGCCTTAGTAGCAGTAGTCTCAAAGCATTTCATCAGAATGGGGGCGAGTGCAACGGGTCTGTAATCATTCACACTGTCGACAGGTAAGGGAATGACGAGGGATAACAGCATGTGCAAGGGACAGGAAATACTTCTATCCCCAGTGAGAGTCTTGCAAAAGCCAGAGTGTCCCTTTTTAATGAAAGGTGAAAATCGATTTCTTTTAAAAGGTTTGCTTGTCTCAGCCTTAAAAGAAATGTGCTCTCTCAGTGTGTTTTTTTCATCGACTGTAAATATTAATGGACGAAGCCTGAGTGACGTCAACCATTTGTTACTGCAGGGGGGCTTTGGAGTCCCATCGATATCGGTTGCCACGATGGAAAGGCTGTCTCATCCTATCCTTCAGTCAACCTATAACAGGCCAAGAGCTGGAACTGAGGCGGCGTTTAAGCCCTTTGACAAACCGTTACATCATACTCGCCTGTCAGTCTCGTCAGCTAATGGCCTCACTGCTCAAATACTTTCTTTTGAGCCTCGCGTACACGTAGACCACCCACCACCTTCTGCATGTTTTGTGAAACATCCAGACCACTTAGGTCGTCTGGGACAGGTCTGATTTCTGTCCCCAGAGTCAGAAGGAAACTCAGAGAAGCAGCGTTCATTTTCTACGCTCCTTATATCTGGAACAAACTCCCAGAAAACTGCAGGTCAACATTTACTTTAATAAGATTTTAAACTATAACTCTGTTACTTTTACACCCGCTGTACAGTGTGTGCCGATTAAGAAATTAACTAATCCGACCTTTTTTTCCGATTTCTGAACCAGGCTGTAAACGTGTTAATTTCTGCTGTAATGGGTGTGTATGTGACTTCCTGTACTTCTGCAGCCAGCCTCAAGTGGACGCTCGACACACTGCAGGATGTGTTGCACTTCCACATTGGCTTCAATTTTCATCGTCAGAGGTTGCCGCTTGTTTTTGTTTTGCATTTTCTCATTTTTTTCCTCCGTCATCATCAGTCAGCGCTTCTTAACCTCTTATTCATGCTGTTCTTCAGAGATTATGCAGAGTGGTGCTCCTTACTTCAGAAGTGTAAATGAGGAAATCATCGCCTCATGTGTCAGTGTATTATCACAGAAGAATTACCACCATCAGCTTGTTTGATCTCTCAGGGACACACGCGTGCTTGATCGACTACTGAACACACTAATCACAGTCTGAACACACACTCATCGCACATCCTCAAGTGTGATTCCTCGTAACAAATCCTTAGATCTTGTAAAGCTGTTTTTCTACACTAAAGGTCAGAAATCTCATTAGTCCACACATAGATGGCCATCAGGGGGACACTTCTTTCACCTTGGATTTGTCCACTTGCTGCATGATAAAGAGTCACATCTGCATCTTCCTCACATCATGAACTCCATCACTGACCCGTGGAAGGTTATGAAGTACATTTACCCGATGGGTTCTCTACCCGATGCATGGGCTGCGAGGTCAAACTGAAGCACTGGTGGGTGGTGAGGCACAAGGTGAGTCGACTGTCGACCTTAACTCTCTCATCCAGGTCTACACTCCCCCCCGCCCCCGCCCACTACGCTCTGCCAATGAAAGGCGTCTGATCCAACCTTCACAACAGGGTCCTAAGACGCCGACTAGACTCTTCTCCTCTGTCGCCCCCCGGTGGTGGAATGAACTTCCAAACTCCATTCGATCTGCAGAGTCCCTCTGCACCTTTAAGAAAAAGCTAAAGACCCAGCTCTTTCATGAATACCTACTAACTTAATGATGATGGTCTCCATATTATTGATGATGATGATGGTAGTGACGATGGTTTTTGTTTGATAACGATGACTTGTAAGATGGTTTCTATACTGATTAGAGCTCTCAAGAACTGCCCTCAATGTTGTGCTTTGTCTCTGGTCACTTCCTGTCAGCACCTGTGTGTCCAATCAGACTCAAAGCTGATCGTTTGCTCTTACTGACATTGTTCCCTTTTTTCTAGATCCTTGCTTGTGTTGTTCTTACTCTCTGATGTACGTCGCTTTGGATAAAAGCGTCTGCTAAGTGAATTGTAGAATTGTAGACTGCAGCGGGTTTATATGGCAGGAGTGATCACATGATGAGAGCCAGTTGCTCCTTCTTAGAGAGTCCCAGCTCAGCCCTCCTCTGAACACACACACACACACACACACACACACACACACACTGCCAGAGAGAGGGACAGAAAGACGAGGGGAAAAACACCAAAGTAACACCAAATGCAAAACTGAACACCAAAACAAATATCACGGGTTAACAACGCTGGCTTTCCCTGGATAATGAGTTGATTTTAAGAGATCTTGAGAAAACAGCTGAAGTTTACTTCTTATCACAGGAAAACCAGAGTTCATCCATATGGATAAAGTTCAACATGGCCGAGGACAAATGTGACCGCACAGAAATGTGTGATCACAGTATGTGATTTATTTTTGTGTATTGTGTATATTTCAATGTGTACATGTGTAATTAGGAGGATTGGTTCTGTTACTTTGTGGTAAAATCTCATTTAGAGTGTGGTTCCAAATTGTGCCACAAGGGGGCGTGACCTCCAGGTGAGACAGCTTAGTGTGCTCGGTAGCCCTCGTCTTCAGACTGGCAGAAGCGAGGAAAGGAAACACACTACCTGTTGCTTGCCCCGTTATTTCCCTGTTATTTACAGGACAAGTCTAATCTGGCAGCAGTCCATACGGGACCTGTTACACAGACATCAGACTCGGAGCAGAGAGACGGTCCCCATCCAACTGACTTACACACAAGAAAATCTTCATTTTACTCTACGATTTTTTGATTTCAAATGAGAATGATTTCAGTTTAATAATCACCAAATATGAGGTGAGCGTCAGTTATCTTTGCACAGAAACAGCTGCTTTAATGTCCTGCACTGTGAGACTGCACGACTTCACAGCAGTAAACAAGTCACAGCAGTACTGACACTTCTACCAGAGTGTTTTTCTTGTCTTTTTTCAAGTGTATCTGGTTTTCACAGAGGCAACCATCATGGTAAAAGACGATGGCCCATGGCTTCTTAGATGGTTACTTTTACTCCTCCACCTGTGACTGTGTGTTACTTTAACGATCTCTGGAGAAATTCCACTGAGAGAGAGAGGCGTCATGAGGAGCAGCTGGTCCGTGAGTCACTTTCAAACTGTCATCCTTCACACGCAGAGAGACAGACGGAGAGTTCAGTCACATTTATTTATGGGTGCAGTGTTATGATTTACCTTTGTTTAGTTAGTTTATTCCTTGGTTTTGTTGCTCTAATGTGATCTAGTGTTTTACTTTGTCATTTGTATCCTCTGTTTTCTCTGTTTCCTGTGTATTTTTCATATTCCAGCTTTTAGTCTTTCCTGTTTTATTTCTTGTCTTTGGTGTTTCCTGTTTTACTTTGTAGTTCTTGTCCCCAGGGTCATTGTCTTCTCTTACCTCCTCCCTTCGTCTGGTTTCCCTCCTTTTTGATTGCCTTCAGTCGGCCGTCGGTCCGTCGGTGAGCGGTCGTCGCCCTAGTCTTTTGCGGTGTGTCCAGCTCCGTCGCTACCCGTCGGTTCCAGTTGGCCTTGTTTTGGCTGAATCGCCATGAGCAGACGCCGGCACGGTTGTGCGGTAGTTCATCTCTCCGGCTGGCTGTTCAGCTAAGCGAAACAGGAGAGCCAATGCACAAGAAGAAATGCGGAAGCGCCTCTGCTATTCTTGTTCACCAATAAAAGACGTCATACCTCCCTGTGTTTTTCATTTCTGATTGGTTAAATCATCTGTTTGGTCTGTACTTGTGGGGGTACACGTGTGTCTCTACCCTCAAGTATCTGCTTTATAAGGAGAAAAATACAACTACCTGTGTTCAATCAAAGACCCCCCCCCCCCTTGAAGGAACACTTGAAAGATAAGAGAGGGAGGGGAGCAATGCTCTTAATGCATTTTTAAAATACACACAGTCCATTGTGCACCACACACACTCCTCTTACTCTGTTCTTAGAGAAATTACACAGAAAACATTTTCAGTGTTGTTGCTAGGCAACAATGGGAGTGTTGTTGAATCAGCTCTATAGCTTAAAGGTCCACGGTGGTCAAGTTATTTATGGAGTCTCCAGCTTGAACAGTGACATGTTAAATGTTGTTTTTAAAAAGTTTTTTAAAACACAAAGCTTGTGGGTTTTTTTTGGAAGAGAGAGAGAGAGGGAACTGTAAAAAAAAAAAAAAAAAAGCTCTTTATTTGTGTGTGTACACTAATGGATTGTTTTTACAAAGGAGAAACAAGACAAAAAACAATGGTTTCACTGAAACACATCTTTTATTTCTTCACTCTTGAAATCCAAACAACATGATAAAGAACATTTTTGTAAGGGCGCAAAATATTTGATTCTGCAACCGCTCCAACAAGAACAAAACATAAAAACAAAACATAAGGTGCACAAATGACATCCAGCAGGATTATGATGCATATTTCCCTCGTGGTTTGAACCAATCTTAAACTATTAAGTTTGAAGAGATGTAAGTTTTTATAGGTTAATCTGTTGTGATGAGGGTTTACGGACCGTGGGGAAATGTTCCTGCTGGAAAAAATAATCACTGCAGCTAAATTCAGGGAGGATTCCTGAAAAAAAAACCCACAAAGTCTTAAACACTCAGCAGACATCAAAGCGACTATTTTCATCTTCTGCATGCGTCAATGTGCAACAGAAAAAAGCTTTCTGAGATAATTAAATAATCAAATATTGTAATAACCTTGATGTGTTGCTCTCATTGTGTTTAGCGCCGGCACAGTTTGTGTTTTTTTCTTTTTTCTGTTCTGACACACAAAGTGAAAACAGCCTGTCAGAGTTAACTGCAGTCTGTGGGCAGAGAATCTCTCTGACTCATCAGCTGACCATCACCTCTGTTCTCAGGTGGGCCATCACTGCGGGGAGTCTGCATCACATAGCACACACCGACGTTATTTATAGACACACACACACACACACACACACACACACACACACACACACACACACGTAAACAAACAGGGAAGCGCAAACAAGCACTCTCGCACACACCACAACAACAAATCTCAGCTCTCATCAGACTGCAGCCTCGGGGGCCTTGCAAAGAGAATATGAGCCACGCAAATCCCTTCATAATGTGCCTTTAATGATGGTTTCTGCTGCTCTGAGGAGCTCTGCAGAGAGAGAGAGAGAGAGAGAGTGTGTGTGTGTGTGTGTGTGTGTGTGTGTGTGTGTGGGCTGAAGACAGGCTGAGAGCAGAGCTAACACAGGGAACGAGCAGAAGCATCATTCAGCTGTATTTACAGACAGATAAACATAACCAGTGTGTTTATGGGCACGTGTTTGTTTGCTGTCATGAATGAACAGCACTCAGGTGAGTTTTGATGAATGAGAGAGAGTTGTTGCCTCATTGAATGTGAAAAAGTGAAAAAAAAAAAAAAACATTTTTGTACCTGCAAATATTTCTCTTAATAACAGAGTGCTCCTCAATGTGCACACCAACAGAGCTGGTGTAACTTGGACAATGTCTCATTCATACATAAAATCATCTATATTCCTTTAGCAATAACCTTTAAGCTCCTGTTAGGAACTTGTCCTGTGCATTAGTAAGATGTGTTTTCAACAAAAATCTCATCCTGCTTTCTTTTTTACTTTCAAATTAATCACCCATCGAGACTCTTTGTTGTGCAGAATTTTAAAAAAGGTATCACTCTGTTAAGCCCCCTTTCCACCGCAGGAACTCCCCCCCCCCCCCCCCGCAAAACTACAGAAGGGACCTTTAGAGGAACTATGTACATTTGGACCACAGGAACCAGGGTCTAAAGTTAGTTCTGGGGTAACTGATCTACCCCTAAAAAAAGACCCTGTTCAGGGGATAGTACTTTCCAAAGGTCCAGGGACCTTGTAGGCCTGCAGCGCTGATCATCTCTGATTGGCCAGGCCCTCGCAGTGTTTTAGGTCAAACTGGAGGAACCCCTTCAATTTTTCAAATGGATTTTTAAACTTTGGGTGGGATTCTGACTGTGAAGAAGTTCATGTTCTTTGGCTATCACTGTGTGGAGTCTGCTCAAGGTGACGATGCCGACCTTTTTGTGTGGTCTCAGTCTCAGTCAGAGTGGTGGAAATGCTGACAAAAAAGAGAAGTCTTCGATCAAAAAGGGGCTTAACTCGCTCTGTCTGACACCCCCCCCCCCCCCCCCGGCAGCTGCTTTAGACATTAATAATGAAATAGTCATTCATCATGTTGATGGTCTTTTATGCCATTATTTGTCATAAAGTGTCATCAGTATTAATTTCAGTCGGTTTTATCAGCAGTTCAAAAATCCTCATAGGTGCTTTAAGTCATTTCTCTAAAGACAAAATGTGTAGTGTAACTTTAAAGTATCCAACATGTTGTAATATATTTAAATAGACTATATACACAACTCTACTAAGAATCACAGTTTTAGTCTTTGTTGTACTCGATGGTAAATTGATGAAAAAATATGACTGTTCCGTTTTATTTGCCTCTTTTAGGTTAAAGTAAATATAGATTATTTCAATCTTAATGTGTCAATCATTTGTGTTTAATCTGATTTTAGAGAAAAATGATTTGTTTCTGCTCTATGGAGAAAGAAAAACATAAATCCTTCACAGGTCCTGGTCTGAAGTTAACCATTTATATAAAGTAACATGTACAAAAATATGACATTTCAAGGATCTGGACCTGGTTTCTTAGAAATCATGTTTATGCTACAGCTACAAACACAATTATTTACATGTGTACAACTGCACAAAATGGATTCTGCAGCAGCGCGTACATTTAAGAAATTGTAAACAAGGGAATTGAAAAAAAACTAATTTGATCTGAAATAATAAATAAATGAATCGTTGACACTACAAAATGTTCTATGATACAGCCTACACTTAAAAACTTGTTTTGTTGTGCGCAAGACTTCTTGAAGTGAATGAAGTTTGCATTTTTTTCTCCCTTTGTTTAACAACCAAAAATATCCAAAGAAGCAACCCTGCAGTTCCTTGAGTGTCCACTTGGGGCTGCCTTCCAAAAGTGAGTCAAACCCCACAGAGCGCCATGTTAAAATGTCCAACTTTACAGCAGAAATAAACACCAAAGAAAATAATTGTTCTCTGTAATTTTTATATCATGAAGACTGTGTGAGGATGACATTTATTTTTTTATAGAGAAAACTAGTTTTAATTAAATTAAGGATTCAAGTTATTCATAATTAGGGGCGTGGCTTATTGGGTGACAGGTGGGAAATCCTGGCTGTCTGCTATGTGTCAACGCCGCTAAATCAGTCACTGAATTTAAACTCTGCTGTTTGAGGTGTCGATCCTTCTGGAGACATCAGATAAATTATGTAGCCTATCTTGCTGTGTGGTTTACTTTACTAACAGATCATCATGGGGGCTTTATCCAATATTTATACAGTCTATTTTTAAAGCATTAAAAATGAAAGTAGGACAGTAAAACCTTAAGGTTATAGCAATGTCTTTGATGTACAACTTAAGCTAATCTGTAGATGGTTTAAACCCAGTGGGGACTAATTGTTATTTAGGTTGAAATATGATTTAAAAAAAAAAAAAAAAAAAGTGAAATCAGGTCAGTCCATCCATGACATCTTTCCAACACATTTTTTGACCTACTTAAATATGGTTCATCAACATGTGACAAAATACAATTCTGCTGAAAAAAACTATACATTTTCTTTTACAGTAATGAAGACGGAGGTTGGTGAAATCCAGTCTTCTCAAAGACGTAATTTTTAAACACGTTTTATTCTTCAAAGAAAAATCCTAAATGCGTCCTCTGTTATTGCCTGTGTGCTATTTACAAGACAGTCCAGAACGGCTCAGAGGCTTTTGAGAGAGAGAGCGGTTTAACACATTTTAAACAGAAGAAGAAGAAGAAGAAGAAACAAGACGTGTGTGTGTGTTCAGGTACTTCGGCTGTGCAGCTCTGACTATACAAGGCAGAAAGACCCCCCCCCCCCCCCCCCCCCCCCCCCCCCCCGCAGAGTGCTGACATGATTTATTGATACCTGACGGGAGAGAGATGATTTGAAAGAATTCTGTGGCCAAAGGTGGTTAATATTTAATCCTATCATTTTATATCAAAGTCAACTCCACTCCATATTTTTCATGTTTTTTGTTGGTGTGACTCACTGCTCAGTAATGCGATCGTTAAAGCAGCAATATCTGGTTTTGGGATGTAATATGTGTGAATGTGTAACAAGTCTTTTGTCTAGTGAAATCTGGTCTAAACATGGTTGTTTAATCAACATTTTTTTTTTTAAATAACTGGTGATACAGATTTGCACTTTTTAACCAGGTGTGAACGCCTTCAACAGAAAAATGCGCACTGGGAATGTTCAGTAATGTGGAATAAAAAGGCTACAAGTACGAGGATCATCAAGGAACATACAGTAAAACGTGCATATGTACAAAGAATAAACAATAATACATTCTGTATGAGGCTGAAACTTCAATTGTGTCCTCGTAAGAAAAATGATCCTAAGGCCTCTTTTAGTTTCATTAAAGTGTTTCTTCATGTGTTCTGATGTAAGCTTCATTACAAACAGCTGATTGTTTGTGTTTTCTTGAAGGCAGCATGCTGTGTAAGTGTTCAGTTGTTTTAAACTATAAGTAACTGATCTCCAGTGAGCTGCTCTGGTCCTGGTTTTCCTCTGGTAGAGTTTTAATGCTCCCGTTCTTTGTCCCGTTAAGCAGCAGGGGGACGCTCAGTGAGGACCCGTTAACTGTGTCCGTCCCCCTCAGGGTCCCGGCCGCGTCCCTCTTCTCCGGGGTCGACGGTTCTGTCGCTCCCGGCGTCGCCTCTTGCTGCGGGGGGCTTTGCCGCTGCAAGCTGCTGTTTCCGTTTTGGGCGATGCGGTAGATCTCGGTCATTTCCGAGACGTCCTCGTCGTCGTCTTCGTCCCGCACGGCCCGCCTCAGGCTCTCCCGGGGCATGAGCGCCATCCGCCCCTCCTCCCGCTGATGCTGATGCTGCTGATGCTGCTGCTGCTGCTGCTGCCGCTCCATGGGCTCGTGGTTCTCCACCTTCCTCGAGGAGCGGCAGAGAGCTTTCCGGAAGCCCCTCTTGAAGTTGTCCGACAGGAAGCAGTAGACGATGGGGTTAGCGCAGCTGTTAGCGTAGCCGAGCACCACGACGAAGTAATAAAGCCCCTGGTACTCGGACGGCAGGGAAACCAGCAGGTTGAGGATGTTGAGGGCGTAGAAGGGCAGCCAGCAGAACACAAACACGGCGACCACAATCACCACCATGCGCGTGACCTTCCTCTCGGACTTCCTCCGCTTGGTCGAGGTGGCGTGGACTTTCTTCCCCGAGCTGCGGATCTTGAAGACGATGAGCAGGTAGCAGAGGCAGATGATGAGGAGGGGGCAGAAGAACCCGACCGTGGACGTGTAGATGATGAAGGCCGCCCGCCATATGTCGGCGGGCTGAGGCCAGGCGATGTTGCAGGTGCCGCCGGCCTTCTGGATGTTGGCGAAGATGACGACGGGCAGCACGACGAGAAACGACAGAGCCCACACGGTGGTGTTCACCACTTTGGCCACCTGCGGGTGTCGCCACTTTGACGAGCGGATGGGATGGACCACGGCGAGGTAGCGGTCGATGCTCATCACGGTGAGGCAGAAGATGCTGGTGAACTGGTTGATGGAGTCGACGGTCATGACGAGGCGGCACATGAAGGAGCCGAACGGCCACGACTGCAGCGTGTTCTGCACGGCCAGGAAGGGCAGGCCGAGCATGAAGAGCTCGTCGGCTATGGCCAAGTTCAGGATGTAGATGTTGGTCACGGACTCGATCTTGGAGTAGTGCAGGACGATGTGAATCACTAAAGTGTTCCCCCCGAGGCCGATGATGCACACGATGATGTAGATGAGTGGGATGAGGACCCCCGCGACGCTGGGCCCGGAGGAGACGTCGGGGACGGTGGAGTTGGTGATGTTGAACAGCGTCTCGTTCAGATCGCTGTCGTTGAACATGAGCAGGAGCAGAGGGTGTCCGCCCAGCGAGGGGCCGGCCAGGCTGCCGTTCACCCACGTTCCATCCGTCATCTCCGGCCCTGGAGGCGAGGAGACACCCGCCGATGCAGCTCTGCCTGACGCTTTGTCCTCCTGCCCCCTCAGCTCCAGCCCATCTGTTCTGTTAGAGAGGGGGGCAAAAAAAAAACCCAATCAGTAATCTGAATGAAGATTCGACATTTTCTGCGTTTTTCATCTCAGAAAACACTGAAAAGGAATTAAATGCAAACACACTTTTTTTTTTACCCACGGACAGAAGGAAGGTCTGAGATTGTTACTAACGCAATAAGCAGTTTTTAGTACAGCTGGCGTCGAAGGTCTTTTTTAGAAAAAAGCTGGGTTTCAGCTCTGATAACCATCAGCGGGCATGTTGTCATTAAAAGATTAAAGGTACTATTAGATTAGCCTCTTAATTCATTTGATAAGATCTGCCATTATACCAGTGTTTTTAAAAGTAATGATGCTTCCAACACTGGCAGTGATTCAGTAATTTGTTCATTTTGTGATAAGCATTTCATGTTGGTGGATAAATGCGGTGACATGTAGACAAGAACCATGGGTTATGGTCGTATAAGTGTCTTGTGGTATTTTGAAAAAGCTGATTTTGTGCGTCACTTTTGGTTCTTGACTGAGCACAAAAAAGAAATGTCCGATCCTGGTAACATCAACGCATTGAGCATGAAGATCCACGGGGCTGGTAAAGAATGGACTGAGAGGACGAGTTGAGGAGGAAAATACAGGAAAAAAAAAAAAAAAGATAAAGTGGTGAAAATAGACGGTTCGAGGTGTTTGATTGATTTGACCACAGCGGCTTTACAAATTAAAACAGATTGCTTCCCCGCACATGATCGATGGCGATACATTACATTTCATTAGCAGCCCAGCGGCACACTGGTGAACGTGAAGTGCGACACTGAGAAGAGGTGAGAGTGTGCGAGCTAAACAACAATTGGCAACTTCACACTTATCACTTTTCTTGAAGCTAATTTTAGCAACACAAGCTGATACGAGGCATGCTAGCAATGTGTTATAAGAAATGATAACTGTTTCACTTCGATTAAGACTCTCGTATCCCAACAGCTGCTTCAGTTCATAAAATCTGAACAAACACTCACGGACCAAAGAGGCTAAATTCACTACCTTTAAAATGTTAACATCAGCTATAGTTTGTGTGTACTTGCAAATAAAAGTCAGCACTTTGCGCGTTTGGTTAAAAATTGTAATCGCTGCTTGCCAAGATGCTCCGTGCAGGGTGTTAAGTAGGGTGCCAAATCTCGTTTGATTAATCCGTCCATCTTTGCAAAGTTAGCTATTTCCTCCTGCTTCCAGTCTCTCTATGCTAAGCTAGTTTGCACTTCATGTTTAGCTGACATGAGTGATATCAATCTCATCCAATCCTTTGCAAGAAACAGAACGACTGTATTTGACTAAATAGTTAAATGTTGATATTCTATCACCGGTGGTGTACATGCAGTCATTCCTTAAAACAATACCAGATGGGAACATCCACAAAACTTCACATTAAATCTAAAATACAAAGTGATATCACTTCATATAGACACAGGCTGTAAGAGGTCATTTCCCTTTTAGCTACATGAAACAGGATTCATTCTTAGACCACTATGGAGGCATCACACACACTGTTTCAGAAGGAAGTCATATCAGAATTGTTTTTTTCAATCAAATGAGTTTTTTGTTTTTTTTTGTATGATGCTTTTAGAAAATCAGCATAGAGAGGAAACCACAGATGTGCCCTGAGCTCCCTGATGGAGTTCATCAAACGAACCCTGTGAAAGCTTATTGTTCCCACTGCGGTGACGGGGTCTGTAAATAGCCATCCACTTTTTCTGTCTGACTGGAGTTCAATTTGAAGACACACGGAGAACAACAAACGGAGAAAAACAACCCCCGAAGCGGCAAAACAAGAGGCCAGAGAGGTTTCTCCAACTTTCAGCACACCGACCGTCACATTTATCTTTTTTCCAATATCTACAAATCCTCGTGATTACGGAGGTTTCACATTGCATTTGGCAATTCAGATCACCATGGCAACCAAGGGGGGGAGAAAGAAGGAGAGATCAGTGTCGTAAATCAAATGGAACCAAATAAAACCGCAAGAATGTGAGAACAGATTTCTCTCTGAAGCCTGGCTCACACTGCAGGATCATCAGGAGTCAAAAGTCTGCTGTGCAAAGCGAAGTGGGGATTGTACAACCAAGTTATGGCTGCACACGATCTGGGCGCTTATAAACGCAGGGCGCAAAGACGCTGGATTAAGATGCTTGATTACGCATCGGTGTGTTTTGCGCATAACATGCATTTAACCAATCAGAGTGTCAGGGTGGAGGCAAGACATCACCTACAGCCTGAATAGTCAAGTTTCTTTATATAGCACATTTCATATGACGAGCTTAGCCATTGGCAGAATGGCATGTCGTGCTCTGGCCTATCACAGTGATCAGCCTATTGTTTTATTTTCTTGTCTACTAGCTAATTATCCCGTTATCAGGCAAAAAAAAAAAAGACTCCTTATCTCGAGATAATGAGATACATTTATTTTATCACCGAAACCAGTAACATTAAAAAAAGAGAAAACATTTTTGAGATCTCAGGGAAACCACCAAAAAGTCTTTATTCCGGGATAATGTAGATAAAATGTAGGGATCCAGTCTGCTCAGGGCTTCTGTTAGGGGAAACATGTAAGACATACATCTTGGACAAGACTGTAATTACTGAAGAAGGTTCAGATGACCTTGTGAAAAATGTTTCTCTGAGCCTGACTGTGGGGCATGAACAGTCAAATTGTTCTGAGAAAATCAAACTACGAAAGACAAAGAGAGACAAAATTGGATTTTGAAAGATTAACTCGGTTTTAAAACAGCTTTAAAGAGACAGACACAAAGTTATGAGCGCGTGCAGTAACTAAAGTGTGTAATCCTCTTAATTATGTTTTTTCAGCAGGAACTGAAAACTTGAGAATTAGATTGAAGAATAAAATAGAAAATGTGAGAGATTAAACAGAGGACCCATTAAAGCTCCTGTGAGGAACTGAATCCCGGTTTCTCTTTACGACCCTCAAAAGTAAACAAGACAAGAATGACTATTTCCACATTGTGATTTTTAATGCCTGTAACTGCTGCCATGCGGGGGAGGTGTCAAACAAAGTGATTAACAACCTTTTTTTCTAGCATTTTCTGCATCAAAGTTTCACAGTGACTCATATGATTGACTGTTTTAAAAAAGGAGGACAACACCTCTTGTGCATTTAGAGGGCAAAATCAGCCACAGATTAGAAGTACCACTTTGTCCACATGGGGGGGCGCCAAAATCAACAAACTAAAAGTTCCTCACTGGAGCTTTTTTTTTTCATAAGATGGACTGCACTGATTGACAAAAGGTTCAAATGAATGAGTGAGCTGACAATTCATACTAACTCTGTATTTAGAAACAATGCAGATACAGAATTTTGGGGGCGAAAAACCGATAATGATATTGCGGAGAAAAACAAATCTAATCGACATATTGGCTGATGTCTTTCTTAGATCTATGTTCTATCTGTAGAGATAGATAGTCAGATATAGATATACACACATTTATTGCACTGATATTCCATACAGCGCCCTCTGCTGGTGACAGAAGACTGCTAGTGTATGATACTGAAATTAAATGATTTTTGGCTGGTGAATAAATCGAGTAATATCTGTGCTAAAAATGAGCCGAGTCACTTGATCGGCTGATATCGGCCGACATTATCGGCTAGCCGATCAATAGGTCGGGCTCTATAGAAACAATGTTTATGACAAAATTAGCAGCTTTGAAGAAAATATACTGATTGTGATGGCGTTCATTTTCAATCTAATATGTGTGGCTGTTTAATGAGACATCAAACATTCAAGACACATATCAGAGGCTTTAAGAATATCTTCATGTGTGTGTAATGTTCTTTTTTTTTCCTGTGAAGAAGTTTGATTTAACCTTTTCATTCTGCGGGGAGAGCTGTGGGATTAGAACATGAATTAAACTCAGATCAATACACACAGCTGTATATGTGCATCTCCGACTCCTAGTTATTGACCTTTGCAGCAGGTATGGCGGTATTAAAACTACAGGTCCCTAACCTCTGCAGTAGCTATAAGATGGTTCTGATGGGTTTTTCAGGGAATACCCACTGATCCCATTTCAGAGATGTACACTTTCAAAACCACACTTTTTTAAATCAATCTGCTTTACATGATAGTCAGGCACCTTTTAAATTACCTTTACGCGCACGTTAAAATCCAAATCGATTAGTTCATTCTGAGGTTTCTGACGGTTCCTCCTCTGGGTCCAGTGTGTCAGACTTAATAAACTCAAGAGAGTCACACGGGAGGAGATTATTGTGACCTTAGCTTGAAGCTTTCTGACCTTTTGCCGTCTCACTGATCCTCTGTGTGAGCACGACAACCTGATGGACTGAACAGAGGAAAAACATCACGGCAACAGCAGCCCGCTATTTTTTTCAGGAGCACAGTGGAGACGCAAGCTTACCGCACAGGAACCTCTTGTGACGTTTCTATACTGTTACTGCTGCACGGTGCATAAAGTGTCTCCAACCTGTGGAAGCTACAATAATAAATTAATGTTGATTTGCTCTTGTGAAAGGCTGCGGGGCTACAAGACTTAACGGCCTTTCTGCCTTTTTGACTCCGAATTAAGGAAATTTTCGCCTAAAATGACGCTGAGCTGACTCAAACCTGCCCGCGGTGTATGCATGTGTGTGTGTGTTTGTCAGATTCACTCTGTGGATGGACAGATGATGGCTTAATTGCTTTTAGCGCATGAGGCTTATTTCATCCTCCAGGATCAAACATCAGATTATCTCCGGGTATTTAGCCTTTTATCACATTTTTAACACGCTTTTTCTCCATTCGAGATTATAAAACAAAACAAAAAACCAGATTAAATGCAGCATGAAGTTGTTAGAGGGCATCATTTTTACACATTAACACAAGTGTGATGATGTTTTCTCTGAATTAAAAACAGAACAGATCTTCGTCTTCGGAATGTCATCGGCCCTCAAACACACCCGGGAACATTTTACATGAACAGTCTGACTTCTTCATGAGGTGGATCGAGTGTAGACCATGTGACCGGTGCTCACAGTACCAGGTGGGATGATCAAGGACGAATTCATTATAATACAGCATGTTGACGCAGAACACAAACCTGCCTGCTGCTGCTACATACAATGAAATGTTTCAGTGTCTGTTATACAACAAACATTAGTTTTAAGGCACCAGAAATGACAACGTGCTAGTCCCAATTGGTCGATTTAACTTTGTTTATTGGCTGATTTGATTCATGAGGTGACAATTAAGAACATACTATAAGTTGTGTTGGAAAAATACACTTTAAAAGAGACAAATAGAGACAAGTAAGACTTAAAATGGACTGAAACAAAGACATAGACAACACGAAAAAACTACAAAACTACAAATAGGAGATACAAATCAGCCTCAAAGACACAAAACTACCAACATGCGATACCGCACACATTTGGGCTGCAGTAGCTTAGTCTGTAGGGTCTTGAGTTGGGAACCGGAGGAGTCGCCGGAACTTGGTCTGACAGTTGGAGAGGTGCCAGTCCACTTCCCAAGTACTGCCAAGGCGCCCTGTAGCAAGGCACCAAACCCCGCAACTGCTCTGCTGCGCTTCCTACACGGCAGTGTGCGGCAGCCCCACTCTGACATCTCTCCACTAATGCATGTCCACACGTCCTGTTAGTGCATGTGTGTATTTCGGGCCGATGTGTGTTAATGGTTAACGGTAAATGGACTTTTCTCGTCTTCTGACTACTCAAAGCTCTTTTTACACCGCAGGTCACATCTACACATTCACACACTGATGGTAGAGGCTGCTTTGTAAAGTTGACCATCAGAGGTAACTAATCCCATTCACACACCACCGGCAATGACAAAGCAGCGGGAGCAACTTGGGGTTAAGTGTCTTGCCCAAGGACACATCGGAGATGTGGCTGCAGGAGCTGGGGATCGAACCCCCTGACCTTTCCGGGCCACAAAGAGACACAAGATTATGAGACGAACCACAAAGACACTAAACACTCGATGCATCACCAAACAACCACAGAGATGTAAAAGACTAAAGCCAACCTCAAGCTAAGCCAAGAGACGCAACAAAATCAGACACACAGACCTACAAACAAGAGACAAAAAAAAAATACAGAGATGCAAAACAACCTCAGACAGACAAAATAGACCAACGAGACCCCAAAGCCAAAAAATGAACAGTAAGAGACTCAAACGTTAAACAAAAATAATGAAAAGCAAAATAACTTTATAGACAAGAAAGATTCAAACAGCCACATAAATAAAGCTTACAAGAGACACAAACAACTACTGAGTCACAAAACGATCTTAAAGAGATGAAATATTACCCAGATCACAAAAAGAGACAAAAATTAAACACAAGAAGCAAATTAAGACAGCAAATTGTTCATTTAGTTTAATAATGTAGATGTTTTGATTTGTGAAATGCAATATCCTACATGATGATTCTGCAATAATGTGCACTTTACCATTGCAGGTAAACATGCCTTTAAACTTGATTCTCACAATGAAACAGAAACGATGTCTGCAAACCCTCCGCAGTAGTTCTTATTCTGCTGCTCCTGGTTTGATGTTTGGCTTCAGAGCAGTCACTGACACATGATAGGCTGTGTGACATTTATTTGAACGTCCACCTGATTTTATAGGTTATTTAACGTTACCTGAGCCTCGTGTAAAAAAAACAAAAAAAAAACAAGAAAAAAAAAAAACATTCTGATGATGCAAACTCACCTGTAATGTGAAACTCTACACCCCGCTGTGTTCCGCTGATTCAGGATATAAACGATGAAACAGCGCGAGGTGATCGGATGTATTCCCTGGTCGGAACGAGTTGTATCTCATCCTCTGCTCCTCTTGTATGTTCTCCAACAGTTTCCCTCCGTCTGATCCCGGGATGCAGCTCTGAAACATGCGCAGAGAGACACTCAGAGCCTGCACGCTGCAAGCTGCACCGAGAGAGAGTCTGTGACACTCCGCAGCATCAGAGCTGAACTGAGCGCAGATCGTCTCAGTCTGTAACCTGGTAACAGACTGAACACACACACACTATCCTACTCTGCGTGTGTGTGTGTGTGTGTGTGTGTGTGTGTGTGTGTATGTGTGAGAGAGAGAAAGAGAGAGAGAGAATGAGCAAGTGTGTGCATAGAAAACAACAATTTAAAAAAATTACAGTTACAGGTTAAAATGTGATATTAATAAAAAATGAAAAACAACTTTAATAGACAATGAGAGTGTTTACAACGACTTGAGTATTGAAGTTATGAGCCAGATAAGTTATTGTCCCAGTTTTGATCATATTCAGGGTATGGGTTCACATCATGGACTATAAATAGGTTTTTGGTGGAGGAAGCCTGAGTGACGTCACCCATCTGTTCCTGCAGGGGGCTCTGGAATCCCATCGATTAATGGCCGCCATGCTGAAAATGCTCTTATAGTCAACTTAACAACAGGCTGAGAGCTGGAGCTGATGCGGGTTTTGAGTTTCTTGACAAAACCGTTACAGGAAACTCATTACGGGCGCTTGTATACCCGATCAATCCGTCAATTCCCATAGTTCATGACCATAATCGAGGGTTGTAACGAAGATCGAGCGGTAAATCGAGCCTTCAGGCTCAGCGCCGTCTTCTCACGGTCCGGCACAACACCCGCATTAACTGCTGACGCCGAGCCAATCCGACTGTCAATCTCATGGTCCATCCTACCCTGACTCGAGATTCTTAAACTCCTTCACTTGGTGCCAAAAGTCCTTCATTGATAACTACTGCAAAGCCCGTACACCAAGTAGACCTAAGAGCTCTGCAGGTATCCTCCATTAACACGTTCATGACTCAGAAGGACGCATACAAACGCAAGGTTAGACAGACAGAGAGATTATGCATTATCTGGACTGGGAGGGTCGGGGGGGAAACAATTTTGAGGTAGACGTACATCGGGATCACTTAGCTTGTCCCGGGATTAACAGCAGATGATGTAGGAATTTAAGGAGGACGGATCCTTAAAATCTGACAAATTTCAAACTGTGAGCTCAGGTCCAATGTCTACGTGTCCCATCCTTTTTAATTCTGTTCCACCTTTGGGTTCTGGAAAATGTAATAAAACCTAAATAAAGACCTCGTAAAAACATAAAAGTTCATGACATTAAGACTCTGTGGCTCTAATTGTCTTTCGCCTCTGTGATAAATAAGAGGAGACAATTTAATTAGATTTTTTTACGCGTGTGTGTGTGTGTGTGTGTGTCTGAGTGTGTGTTACGGTGTTTTACAGCCTGCCGACTGATATATCTCCTGTTGCTGATCAGCTGATTGCTGCCCTGGGGCTCATAAAAACAGACGCTTCTTTCCGGCTTTTCCTCTGAGGTGTATTGATCGAGCCCACGGTGTGGCGACAGAACAATAGACGACTCCCTCTCTGACTCATGGTCACCTCTGCAGAGCGTCACAATCTGACCTCCGCTAACAGAAATAATTCTATTGTTCATCCCCTCTGTGGTTGAAAACTGTTTCAGACAACAGATCTCTTCCTAAAGACGACAAGCAGGGCAGGCCACAAACACAGTAAAGAACATTGATTGTAAAGAACAAAATATGTCCCGTCATTGTGAACTGTATTCTCGAGTGGGATGGCCTTCTTTGTCCACCAGGAGGCTGGGACACCGGTGCACTTTTATTCACAAGGCCATGCTTGGGCTCACTGCCCTCCTACATCTGTAACCTAATCACACGGAGAACTGTTGATTCTTACAGTTTGCGTTCAAATGATCAGTCGTCGCTGTCTGTTCCATTTGCCCGCACAGAGCTGGGAAAAAAGGCTTTCGTCCACTCTGCTCCTTCTACATGGAACATGCTGCAAAAAGACTGGAAAATAACTGAACTGATTTTTTTGAATGCTTTTAAATCCAGGCTGAGAGCACTTGAGACGACCTCCTTTACTTGTAACTGTTTTTTATCATTTTAATTGCTAATTGTTTTTTTTTTTTTTTATCATTTTAATTGCTGTCTGTATGTTGTGAGTGTGACTGTGTAACTTTTGCTGCCTCTTGGCCAGGACTCCCTTGAAAAAGAGGTTTTTAATCTCAATGGGACTTTCCTGGTTAAATAAAGGTTTAATAAAATAAATTTAAAAAAAATGTCGGCCATATGGGAAAGATCTTTGAAAAACATCACAAAAAGGACATATATACTCGCACCCTGAGAAGTTATCACACATTTTATGTGTAATCACCAATGGGCTATCTGACGCTGTTATTACCATCCATGAAGCGTCTCTTTAAGTTTCCTGGTTACCTGGGTGACAAATTCCACCTTATCTAGATTATTAAGATGATTTGATGTCTGAAGTGGGCAGTGCACCATTAGTGTTTCAATTAAATAACAATTGAACTATCAGATCTGGGGGGGGGGGGGTCACTTGGGTGGCCAATAATATTTCAGGGCTGGCCGTGACAAAGAGGAAAAACACTACCAACCTATTAATCAACGATTAATCATTGATTGATTGATGATTCAAATTTATTTTCATATGATTCTTCTGTTGTTATTATTTTGTCCAACTTGAATCCATGATCCATGATCCATGATCCATGCACACATGCAGATAGTGGTTGCACTCACTTTTCCGTTATATAAATGCTGACCTACTGTGTGTGTTGCTGTGAGAGAACTTATAGAAAAAGATACATGAAGCTGACTCCTCCGAAGTAGAGACTGAATCTACTCTCGAGTATCTCTCTCATTTCACACCTCCAACATTTAATCTAATTCTATTCTGTCTTGACTTTCATATGTCTCTCTTCGGTTCGGTAACACCTGAGGTTACCGTGGCAACAGGCACTCCAGGAGCAGCTAATCTGACGGAGAGATGTCAAAAGAGTCAACTTTTGTTGTCTGGTTCACAGCCAAAAGCAGACACATGTTTCAGTGTTTCTGATGATGTGTGTCCCCCCGGGAGCGATTGCTTCCTTTTTTTTTTTAAATTCCAGTGAAGCCTGAAATTTGAAAAAGTATACTTCCAGCTTCAACTTCCTTGGTAAAGCGATAAACACATAAATAAACTTGACATTATTTACAGTCAAATTAGAAACTTGAGAAGTGACCGTGTTTAGATCACAGATAAGCTAAATTCATCGTTTCAACACCCAGTCATCTGTTTCTGGTGAGCCTCCAATGAACTCTAAATAGTAAGTCAAACAGTGGCTTCAGTCTGACCTTCTTTGGTAGTATGACTCTGAAAAAGTAAGTTACTGTCTTTTCCGCGTTACTGAATCACTAGCAATTAACGGGTCTCAAGTTTGCATATCAACAGCGTGCCGTTTTTAGATTTAGAAAATCTAAAAATGATAGCTTTGTCTGCTCCGTCCTCGTGAAGAGTGGCCTTTTATCGTGACCAGCCGTAAGGCACACCTGTGCAATAATCACGCTGTTTAATCAGCATCAGTATCTCATCAAAGGAGAGGTGCGTACTGACACAGATTTCAAAAAAATGTCTGAAAAAAAAACTCAAAGAGGCCTTTTGTGTGCAAAGAAAACGTCTTACATCTTCGATTTCTACTCAAAGATTAAACAGAAAATTGGAGCAAAAAAAAGTGTTGGGTGTATATTTTTGTTCAGTGTATTTGTAGATCTGCATATGCATTTGTAGATCTGTGTATGCATCGTTATGCTACAATAATAGCTCCATACCTACTCTACAGATTGAGCTAAACCAGCACCCTTCAAATATTCTCAAAGAAAATCCAGTAAACTCGTCTTGAAATAAATATCAATTTCCACATCTAATTATTCAGCCTGGAGCCAGATTATCACACTACAGCTTTTACATCATAATCTTTCAATATATAAAGAGTGTGTGTGTGTTTGTGTGTGTGTGTGTGTGTGTGTGTGTGTGTGTGTGTGTGTGTGTGTGTGTGTTTGTGTGTAGTGGGAGGGGTACAGTACCTCAGGGATTGACTCCCACTGCGTCACAAAGGTCAGAAAACAGCCCACGTTCATCCTGCTGTCTTCATCAGAATAAAAAACAATCTGTAAAACATCAACTGGATCTTTGCGGGAGAAAAACAACAACAACACGAGTGCAGAACGTCTTCATATTCAAGAGAGATTAGCGGTGAGTTAAATCTGAAACCGTAGCTCATATAAAACCATCATGTATTAACCATCATGTTTCCCCCATGAGAGGCTCTTTAATCTTTAGCTTTTTTTTATGCATTTCTACATAAACACTGATGAGGGAGAACATAAAGGGAAGATTTATTTATTGAGCTCTCTGCTTGTTACCTTATTTTTTTTTTTTTTTGTCTTTAATGTGAACTAGCACAAAAAAATAAAAAAGCTAAAACAAATATTGCATGTTCAAGAAATAAATGTATCAATAGAGCGGCAGTCAAATTGGGCTTTCGGAGCCGGCCTCAAGAGGACACTCAAGCTTCACCTGCAACAGCTAAAGTGCTGCTCTGATATCGATCCATCAGTCTAAACAAACCATAGATCATTGAAGACTGAGGACTCTACTTTTGATGCCTAAAGGAAATGTTTGTGATAAAGAAATAGTGGTAATTCAGGTGTTTTACTTGTAATGGAGTATTTTTTTCCATCATAGTTTGGAAACTCTAAATATAAAATTCTCATCGTACAACTTCTTCGACTTCATCCCAGATCCGTGAAGAAGTGTCTGACAAACAAATGCTCTCGTGGTTAAAAGGTCGACCGGCTGTAAGTCTGACAGCTTTAACGCCCGTTGGCAATGCATTGATCCTGAAATCAATTAACCCTCCAGAGATCAAATGTCTGACATTTAATACATTCATTAATTTCGCTTTCAGGAAGAGAGGAAAGCAAGGAGGCCAGCCTGAGGCAGAAGTGACATTTTTAAAATGCTCTCATACACTGAACCAAAACTTATTTTCGAAGCATTTGTTTGCTCATTTTTTTTTTTGGTTTCTACGTCTAACACAGGGCAACACAAAGTTAGCTTAGCTTAGCTTAACACAGGCTAAATACTTTTATCACACCTTAGTTTTTGTATTGATTGAACTGTCACTGATGAAGGCCAAACAGAATGAACTTCAGCTGGCACTATGTAGATTGTATATACACTGTTTATTTACATTCTGTATATTTACACTGTAAACACTCAGTAGCCATTTTCTCACAAGCACTCCTGAAAATTTCCAGAAAAATTTCAGGCATCCTGACCCTAAAATCTTGCGGAGTTGCTTGTTCACACACGCACCTCACAACGGGAAATGTTGCCGGTAGGATTGGGGGTCTCGGGAAGAAGTCATGACATGATTCCCCCTTACTCACAGTACATTTTCCTCAATATTACCTTCTGTTTTCACACAAAGAGATATTACTATAGGGGGCCAGCAGGTAAAGATCTAAACATAGGGTGCATGTGTAAATAAGGCTAAGACTCATGTAAAGCTTTTAAAGCTTTTGAAGAGAAACTAATAGGTTTGAATTGTCTTGCTTTGAGTCTGAGAAGAAAAACACAAACAAGAGGAAAGCATGATCCTTTTTTTTTTTTTAGACACTTTAATTAAAATCTATTCTGTTTGTCTGCCGTTCTCCATCAGGACTGTTAATGGGTTGTTTCCTCATTCAGAGGAGAATAAACGAATGAAATCATATAAACACTGCTTGGTTCCCCCTCGGGCTACAGAGGACAATCAACAATGTTTTTTTATTTCGTCCAGGTTAACAGGAGGGCATGTTTTGATTTTTAACGGCTGCATCCAGAGCCAAACACAACAACATGCCCCTTGAGCAGAGGTGCTGCTTGTCAACAGGCAAGGCAGGCAACTGCTTGGGGCCCCAGACCAGTAGGGGGCGCCTGAGGGCTAAAAAACTTAAAAACCAAAAGCATCGGCCAAAAATGTGCAAATTTTGCAGTGACAGTAGAAAACCTCCTTAAGGGGGCCCCATGTGACAGCACTGACTCTCGTTGCCCTGCTACATGTTGCGTGCATTATTGCTGTGAAAACCAACGTTTGTCACTGAAATTCAACTTTATGATGATGTAGAGGAATTATCCGTCTACAGCAGAGAAATAAATGAAACAAGAAAAAAAAGGGCCAAGAAGAGTTAGCATCAGGACACTGGCAGACGTGATGGTGATGAACGCTGGTCGGAGGGGCCCCAAAATGATGTCTGCCTAGGGCCCCAACAGACTCTAGAACGTCACTGCCCTTGGGCATCAACTTTCAAGTGCCCCGCTGGAAATCTGCCGCCTAGCAAACCAAACCAACACTATCGCCCCCACTACCACAGAAAGAGGTACGACTGCTCGCAGTGGCACAGTGGTGAAACGCTGCTGTGGCTCCAGCAGAGAGGCTGAAGTAGAGCGAGATCTAACCGGATGTTTTGCTGATGCGCTTACTGCCAGTTGTCTTAAAGACTGCAACAGGGCATAACAGTTTGAAAATCTGCATCTTCATGTCCAGATCCATACACCCTGCTTGTTTACCAATGTGTTCTGTGATAAATAGTTTAATGTTAAAACCATAAACCCAGAGTTAAATGTGAAATGTTGTGTGTCTGTGTGTGTCAAGTGCTGATGCTGAATGTCGTTCTCTGTCCTTTAAATAAAAACTGAAGCAGTTTCTCTTTTTCTTTATCGTATCTGACAGAAGCAGCTGCGGCTCAGCTGATATAAATCTCTTTTTTCAGACATCACAGTTTCCCAGTTTGATTTAATCCCTCCCAAACCTGTGTTGCTGCTCTGCTGCTCACATTGGATGAAATGGACAAAAACACAAACAGGGTTCAACAGAAACAAGATCAAGTGGAGGCAGTGAATCTGAATCTGTTAATTTGATCTGTTTGTATCCACTCATTGAACTCATTGAAACAGATGTTTATGTTTAATGCTCCACTGCATGCTTTACATGTTTACATGCTTCAGTCCCCTGGGATCAGATCCTCATAGACTCATATTAATCAGTATTTCCATACGTGCAAAACACATTAAATATAATCACACTTTTAATTTAATGATTAAAAGAACCAATGCTAGGCATATCTCTATGTTTCTCTCTACATGTTTTCATATATTTCATCACAAATAAAACATTTCTTTGCATGTTTTACAGCATTTTCTCGGTTTCCTCCAGCATTAAGAAGATCTGCACAGACCTCGACTCTTTTTGTTCAGTTTGTTCAGTTTGTTCACGGCTCTAACTGTCACGATCTTATCATCACAAAAAGGAGCTGGACCCAAGTAAAAAATATTTAATGAAACAAAAAGGACAAAAGGCAAAAACATGGATTACTTTTCAAAAAGTCCAAACTGAAAAAAAATCACAAGGAGCCACGAGGAATCACAGAAGCACAAGGAAAAACTGATATCTGACACGGGAAACAACAACATACAACAATGATCTGACACAGAAAGGAAGAAACACAAGAGACTAAATAGACACAGGGGTAATCAAACACAAGGGAGACTACTGACACAGGTGAAGACAATCAGGGCAATCAACACTGGAGGGAAACACACACAGAGGCAGGACGAAAGACAAGAAACACTGGGGACTACTACAATGTAAATCAGGAAACACTGAAGACTCTGAGAACTCAAGAATGTAACAATAACCACTAGAAGAAACACAAGGATGAGAAATCACAAAATTAAACAGGAAACACTAAAGACCAAAACTAGGAAGCATTAACACTAGGAAAGATAACTAACAGAACAAGGAATAAACCAACTAAATAAGAGTAAACCATGACAGTAACGAAATCCAGCTGTGGCTGAAATGAGCGCTACCTTGGAAGCACAGATCATGTGCAGTGGTGATTCCAGAGACTGGTGGGGCCCTAGGCAAAAATCCTCAGTCCTAAAGAATGTAAAGACAAATAATTCCAGAACGTGATCGCAAAACATTTTCAGAACATTATCCCCAAACGTTTTCAGAACGTTATCCCCAAACCTTTTTAGAACGTTATCCCCAAACCTTTTTAGAACGTTATCCCCAAACATTTTCAGAACGTTATCCCCAAACATTTTCAGAACGTTATCCCCAAACCTTTTCATAACGTTATCCCCAAACCTTTTCATAACGTTATCCCCAAACATTTTCATAACGTTATCCCCAAACATTTTCATAACGTCTTTGCCAAACGTTCTCAGAACGTTATCCCCAAACCTTTTTCAGAACGTTATCCCCAAACCTTTTTCAGAATGTTATCCCCAAACCTTTTCAGAACGTTATCCCCAAACCTTTTTCAGAATGTTATCCCCAAACCTTTTCAGAACATTATCCCCAAACCGTTTTCATAACGTCTTTGCCAAACGTTCTCAGAACGTTATCCCCAAACCTTTTTCAGAATGTTATCCCCAAACCTTTTTAGAACGTTATCCCCAAACATTTTCAGAACGTTATCCCCAAACATTTTCAGAACGTTATCCCCAAACATTTTCATAACGTTATCCCCAAACATTTTCAGAACGTTATCCCCAAACATTTTCAGAACGTTATCCCCAAACCTTTTCATAACGTTATCCCCAAACATTTTCAGAACGTTATCCCCAACCGTTTTCAGAACGTTATCCCCAAACATTTTCATAACGTTATCCCCAAACCTTTTCAGAACGTTATCCCCAAACATTTTCAGAACGTTATCCCCAAACCTTTTCATAACGTTATCCCCAAACATTTTCAGAACGTTATCCCCAACCGTTTTCAGAACGTTATCCCCAAACATTTTCATAACGTTATCCCCAAACATTTTCAGAACGTTATCCCCAAACATTTTCAGAACGTTATCCCCAACCGTTTTCAGAACGTTATCCCCAAACATTTTCATAACGTTATCCCCAAACCTTTTCATAACGTTATCCCCAAACATTTTCATAACGTTATCCCCAAACATTTTCAGAACGTTATCCCCAAACATTTTCATAACGTTATCCCCAAACATTTTCATAACATTATCCCCAAACCTTTTTCAGAATGTTATCCCCAAACCTTTTCAGAACGTTATCCCCAAACCTTTTTCAGAATGTTATCCCCAAACCTTTTCAGAACGTTATCCCCAAACCTTTTTAGAATGTTATCCCCAAACCTTTTTCAGAATGTTATCCCCAAACCTTTTTAGAATGTTATCCCCAAACCTTTTTAGAATGTTATCCCCAAACCTTTTTAGAATGTTATCCCCAAACCTTTTTCAGAATGTTATCCCCAAACCTTTTTAGAATGTTATCCCCAAACCTTTTTAGAATGTTATCCCCAAACCTTTTTAGAATGTTATCCCCAAACGTTTTCAGAACGTTATCCCCAAACCTTTTCAGAACGTTATCCCCAAACCTTTTTAGAACGTTATCCCCAAACATTTTCAAAACGTCTTTGCCAAACGTTCTCAGAACGTTATCGCCAATTGTTTTCAGAACGTTATCGCCAATTGTTTTCAGAATGTTATCGGCAAACATTTCCAGAATGTTATGAGAACCACCTTCCTTTTCTTTGTTGACTTTCATTGACATCTTTGGTTTTCAAAGCAATAATGCATGCAACGCGTAGCAGGGCAACGACAGTCAGTGCTGTCAGATGGGGCCCCTTTAGGGAGGTTTCCTACTGCCATTTAAAACTGCACATTTTGGGCCATTGCTTTGGTTTAAGTCTGTGAGCCCTCAGGGGCCCCATACTAGTCAGGTGCCCCAGACAGCAGTTGCCTGCCTTGCATGTTGACAAGCAGCACCTCTGATCATGTGTGTCCTTCTCTTCCTCACGTGGCCCCTTAACGAGGTGGAGGAGAGGGGGAAGATGAACTGTCAGTGTGGTTAAATGAAAAGCTTACATTCTTTCGTTTATGCTCCTCCTGTTGACCTTCTTTTTTTTCATGACTTGATGAGCACTACCAAGGCTAAGGACTCTGGCCTCTGACATGCAAGAAAACCGACAAAATGAGCACTGCTCTTTGTAACTTAAGAAGACATGGTAGCATCACATACTGTAAGCTGTAACCTTCCCCACCTGAGTAGATTCACAAGAGCAAAAACACATCCGTCTTTGACATCTAAATATGAGGCTTAGTTTAATTTCCCCCTCACAGGTCAGTGTTGACAGGCATAGACTAGTCTTTATTAAATGTTAATGGTGACCTGTTACAGTTAGTTTCTAACATAGTCTTGAATTCCTGATATCCTTCTGGACACATTCGTTACATAGAATGAAAAAGATCTGGGCAGTCTGAACAAGGCCACGTGATTCAAAATCAGCCTCTTCAATTACGGAAAAATATTCAACAGGTTTCAACTGTCATCTCTTCGCTTTTGCATCATTTCGGGTGAACCTGACATACTGCTTCTGAAGCTGTTGAATCTATACACAAAAACACTCAATGACTCAGCGGTAAATGAGAATGAGGTGTTTTATAATCTCTGACGAGGATAAAGCCGAATGGTGGATGTGGTTCAATGAAAGGCAAAGAGCAGAACAGTTTATTTCTGTTCAAGAGCGACGAAACCTTCAGTCAGTTTTTGGCTCCGAACAACTTCAGGGTTTGGTGTTAGTCATTCTTTCAGGAAAAGATGAATAAAGAGTAAAAATGCATCATGCTGCTTTTGTCAAACAACCTTCAGGACTGAATCACCTCTCTGTTAGCCAAAACGAGGCAAAAACAAGAAGCAGATCTTCACAAGAATCAAACTGAAATATCAGCAGGAGGATGTTCATTATGTTTCGCCAACCCTGAAAGAGGAAAAGTTAGCTAAGATAAGAATATAAAAAATAACAAATTAGACATTTTGTTCATGCAAAGCAGCGTGACTGCCAGAATTCAAAGTTGAACAGTTGGTTTGCAACAGTCTGAATTTTTTTTTTTTTTTAAAAGATTGGACAAATGACCAAGGAAGCTTTCTTCTTGCAGACACCAGGGAGCTAGCATAGCGTCTTGCTATGCTGAAGCTAATTGGGATCTTAATAAACAAACAAAAACAAACAAACTGTATCTTTCTTTTAAAGCATTAGGCCACGTGTCCACCTAGCCTTTTTTTTTCTGAGCGCCAGCATCTTTTTGAGTAGAGTGCATCTCAGCAGAAAGCGGAGACAAGACTCATCTCTGATCTTCTTTGTCTACAGGTACAAAACTCATCACTTAGCTATCAATTTAAAGGAGCAATCTGTAAGATATCTACTGAATTAAATGATAAAAATGACTTTACTATTTCATCAGACATTAAGGAAACATGCTATGTTGAAGTGTTGGCTTCTCTGACAACGATGCAGCAGCCAGTATGCCCTCTTGGTAAGTTTGGATTCCCGTCCTGAATGGTCTGTGTTTGTTTTGACCAGAGAAGGGAGACGGCACACAGACGGCCATGTTGGACGCCCCTTGGTTTGCCAGGCCAACGACAAACCGACGGGTGTTGCAGCGATGAAAGTGGGCGAGTCAATCAACTTCAATCAACTTTTATTTGTATAGCGTCAACTCATAACAAGTGTTATCTCGAGACACTTTACAAGAAGCAGGTAAAATACCTTACTCATTGTCTGTTTTTCATTACAAAAGAGCAGGTAAAAGACCTTACTCATTGTTATGTTACAAAAAGCAGGTAAAAGACCTTACTCATTGTTATGTTACAAAAAGCAGGTAAAAGACCTTACTTATTGCTATGTTACAAAAAGCAGGTAAAAGACCTTACTCATTGTCTGTTTTTCATTACAAAAGAGCAGGTAAAAGACCTTACTCATTGTTATGTTACAAAAAGCAGGTAAAAGACCTTACTCATTGTTATGTTACAAAAAGCAGGTAAAAGACCTTACTTATTGCTATGTTACAAAGATCCGGCCTATCCATCATGAGCACTTTAGCAAAGCAGCAAAAGTTACAGTGGTAAGAAAAAAACTGTCTTATTAAAAGGCAGAAATCTTCGGCCAGATCCCCGGCTCATGACGAAACAGTCTTCACAGGCCTAGACTGCGCCGGGCTTGGAAAGGGATAGGGGGAGAGATGGGATAAGATGCAGGAAGAGGGATAGGGAGCAAGGGGGTGGGGGGAGGTAGACCGTCCATCAGCAATCCGGTGGGGAGGGGAGGGGGTGTGGGGGGGTTGTTCTGGCAGGCCGCCAACCCATGATCCGGTGGGGAGGGGGTAGTGGTGTTGTGGGGGTTGTTCTGGCAAACCGTCAACCGACGATCTGAACGGCAAGTGAACCCGGTTCAGATAAAACTCATTCTTACGGAGAATTGAATGCCGTTTATCATTAGCTATAGGCTAGATGTAACAGAAACCTGTTTGATCCTACAATCACTGTCTTGTTAAAACATTACAGCAGGTCAGTGATGTCCTTTAGCAAACAAGCTAATGTTGGTAAGGCATCAGGGCTGAAGACTATTTTGATTTAATTTAAGTTTGTTCGACTAAAAGGCGATGCTGGTTTTGCTTTTTTGAAAGATGCGAGCAAAGCGACACAGAGCATCAAATAAACACATACGGTTTCATAACAGACATTTCACTTGTCAAGGCAGAGGAAAGTGTAACTAACAACCCACTATTGATGTCTTTGTTCCATAAAGTGTTCCCCGTGAAGCTATTTCCTGGATCTGGCACATTTCATTATGATCATTAGAGTAGTTTATGAGCAGACACCTGTGGTCCATCTGCCACGACAGCTCCAGAGCTCGCTCTCTCACACAATCATGCATGTCAAGTTCTTTTTTCCCCCGAAAGCGTAAATATAGCTTGATTAGTCAGACAGCTTCAGCAGATAAACACGTGTTAATATAGCGCAGTGTTGTATAGCTGTTTATCGAGAGGTCGATGGCCAACCCGAGCTCCAGCTTGTTGCCTTTATTTGACCGAAAGTTAGTTTTTCACTATGGCAACCATCGTCGTTGGTCTTAAAAAGTCTGCTTCAGAAACTGATGGGTGATGTCACTGTGTTTTATAAAGTCTGTAGCAGCACCCAGAGAGTTCACAATAATACTTTGTTTAATTTGAAAGTCTGTGTAAGCACTCACGAGTGTCTTTTGGGATGTTTTATGAGACTGGCTGTAGATTCTCACGCTGCAGACTGACTCGAGCTCATCGTGGAAACACTAAGCCTGGATCCTGTCACTGCTCTCTGCCTACACTCCCCTGCTGTAAATAGATTTACATTAGCTACCACAAGGTCTCCAATCTGACAAGGCCGTATTTGCATTGTGGATATCAGATTACTATGGAAACTAAATAAGAAAACGCCAGAATAAGAGACTGTAGAGGAATATTAAGTACCAAAGTTTCACCTTAGATGTTTGCAATTGTTCACCTGTGGTACAGACGCAGGGTGATATTGTTGGAGCCTAATGACAAATCTAAGCATTGATTACTCCTGTTTGTGCGAGCGGAGCGCTCTAAAAGTCACAAATTGGGATGGATGGCACCTCAGTAATCACAGATATGAAGGATGATTTCTCCCCCTCTTTCCTCTCTTTGTGCAGCTGTTGTTTATGCAGCGGGGTCCACAGTAAATGTTCATTCCTGTTGATGCGAGGGACTGTCAACGCAACAGCTGCTGAAGACCACTTTGGAAGCAATTACGATTGCTCCGACAGAGAATTGAGCAGCACACTCTTCAACTGAGGAGTCACACTTCTTCCTCGAACACTCCCCGACACTTCAAACAGACAAGGGTGTATGACAGATAAATCATAGTTTCCTCTTTGCTTTGCTATGTTTGTGTCTCCTTGTGCTTTAATTGCACACTTGATTCGTCTGTTTTCTTTCTTTGCAGTCACTTTGATTTGTGTTTGAGCTTCATCTCTTTGGATGTTTTTGTCTCTGTTATTTTTTGCATCGTTTGTTGATTGCTTAGCGTGGAATTCATTCCTACAAAGCTCACTTTGGTTGTTTGTTTGTCTCCAAGTGGTTGTATCTAATCATTTTTTTGTCTATTTGTGCAATACCTTCAAGGCATCTTCTTTCTTATTATCATTGTTGTATTATGTGGATCATGTGACAAACCTAAACTAAAAATGTATAGACAATTAGGAATTTGACTAATGTGAAAGGATAAGCACTCATTAGATGTTGACATCAGGTTATAGCTGGAACATGTGCAGTGGGCCTATGAGTAATCTATTTACAGATTTTACAAACACGGGGTCTGGATTTTAAGCATGGGAATAGTGCATTTGTAGTCCAAGCTATAGTGACCAATTACATATCATCAAGCTTTGGTGTATACAGGGAAAACAATGGCGTGGATAGATATCTGTATAAAGAAATCAACCAACTACAGATCAAAATGTCACTTTGAGCCTCAAATCAAGTGTTTAGATTCCCTGACCTTCTGAATGCATCTTATGCCTTTTAAAAGGCAGTTTTTTTCCTTGCCATTGTGACTTTTCTATATGTTGCTTAGTGCTGTGTATAGTATCTTATTGTATTGTGTCACGTTGCAGCAAAAGTGATGTTAACAGCCACATCAGGCACGAGCTTTTTCCCAAGGACCTCCGAACTCTTTGAGCTGCTGCTTCTGTGCCCAGTAACTCCTCAAGGAATCCTTTCATGGCCGATATTTGATCAAACCTGCTGCAGCCCAAACTACCCTCAAAATCGAATCAGGCGAACAATGCATTTCACTTTACTGACAAAAGAATACAATGACAGAGGCAATTAGGAGAGAATCGAAACACTGCAGAGAGAAAAAGGCTTCAGTAGAAAACTGATGTTGTATAAAGCTCCCGATGATTTTCAGAAGGGAAGTGGTACCAATTTAAAAAAAAGGGTCAACTACGAACAGACCTGCTGGGAACACATTGTCAAGGATTTATTCCAAGTGGCCTATTTATGTCTGCGATGACAACATTTTACTGTTCGCGAGGAGACACATTTTGTCCCAATTAGAGCTGACACAATGCATGAGGAAGCATGCTATGTTTCTCAAACTTGCACATCCCCATCCCGCTGGACCTGAATATGTCTTATGTAAGGCAACATAATCGCTCTTACTTTCACGAATGCGTCTGACATTATGCTGAGGATTTGCTGCAAGGACCTCCATATATGTCTTGACACTTTCATTAATTAACAGTTAATGGGAAAATCTTAAAAACTGGACCCTTAATTCACAACTAAGAGGTTTCATGATTACAGTAAGTAACCTTTGTTTCTACTGTAAAGTGAGTTTCAGTATGATGCAGTTAGTGATCTGATCTTTCCCACACAAAGTGCATTAAAATTCAAAGTGACTCATTTGGAAGTTTAAAATAAAAGCTGACTTATCACACAGATATAACCCCTCCCCTCTGTCCCACCCCCACACATGCTTGTCTTGAGATCTTGATATTTGAAGTTTTTTAGCTCTTTCTTCAACTTGCCTTTCCTGAATCTAAAGATAGATTCACATGTATCAACACATCATGATTTTCATGTTAAATAATGTTAAATGTTTCCAGCAGGTGGGGCTTTATATTTAGAAATAAAGTGTCCTTTGTTGAGCTTCAGTTTCATTTCCTTATTGACTGATAATAGTTTTTACGCTAACCTACAGTATAGTGAAAGTTTCTGGTTTCATTAAGCTGTTTTAACCGCCACAGTTTAGTAAATGACAAGATCAATTTGGTCAAACTTACACTAAATTTAGTGTAGTTTGATGGCGAATATTAACCATTATGTTTCTTATTACAGTTGATAACTAAAAAGTGGCTACTGTTAGCCTACTTTTTATGCACATTTGCTGTTTATTTTGAGACACATCTGTCATTTTTAAGGTAATTATTAATACAACGAGGCATGTACTACTTTGTTAGATGTTCTTATTGCAAACTTACGTATATTGGCTGTGTATGGTGTGTTTCACAGTAGAGTGTACGTGACACATCTTTTCTTCTCTTACAGAATAAATGTGGACATTTGGTCATCAGGTCACCGTAGAGTTGAAGTAACAAGAGACCTTTCAGTGAGCTCAGAGTGTCGGCTAAGCAGAATCAGCTCTCAGCTCTCAGCAGCAGACTCTCGGTTGTTTCCTGTTCAGCCGTCAGACGCTGTGCACTTCAGAAACATGAACATACGCAGGAAAGACAGCTTCCTCTGGGGGAGAGGTAAACTTTTATATCTTATTATTGTTATTATTTCATGCTTTTGGAAATGGCTTATTTTAAAGTTAGAGGATTTTATTAGATGTTTTCCAGTTTTCTCGGTTGAATTTTTCCTTGTATAGTCCATAAATGTGTCTAAAAATGCTAATTTTGATTTGTTATAAACTTTTTAGTAATGTTGACAAACGAGTTATTCTTTTAGATTTTGTTTTAATTAATATAGATCTTTCAAAACAAGAAAAAAACTACTCTATTTCAGTTTAGGCTTCATTGAAACTTACTTGTTAAAATTCTGCAAATTCTTTATAATAATAAATAATATTATGAGATACAATACACAATCATTTCATAGGATTTGAACAAAATATAAGCACCAATAGAACTCCAAATGTTTTAATAACATAAGCGAATAGTAGCAAAATAAAAAGTCAGAATATTATCAAATTTGATTTTACTGATAGCAACACTGTCCTTTGTTTACCCAGAATTAAGACTGAAGTTTACTCTTATTATAAATTCAGAATGTGTTTGTAACATCATTTTTAATTAAATTAACTTTAGTATAAATATTTTGTATGTATTTTTAAAAAATGGAATGTTATTCACTTTTGAGACTTACTTGTAACTATTTATTTAGCTGTCACTGAAACCTAACTTCTAGTCGGTTTCCTGAACATCCACAAGTTATGTTTTTCCTTTTAATGGCCCCCCTGCTCTCAAACTAGTCTAGGTTCATTAAAAAGAGGAAGCGGAGCTGCTATTTTTAGTCCTTGTTTTCTCCCATTCATGCTCTTCTCTAACTGTGGGGGATGAATGTGATGCATGCTGGTGTCAGGGAGGTTGTTAAAACTGTACACGTTTCTGCTGACTGTCTCATCAAATAACTGTCTGCACCCACAGCTCCACCTAAACCCCCGCCGGGAGAGAGCAGCGTGCACACTAACAGGTGTGGGCTGCCCGATGACTCTCAGGTACGCCGCTGAATATTTTTCTCCCAAGGTCTCACATTTAAATCTGACACTATTCTTCTCCATGCGCTCTCCGTCTACAGAGCTTTTCACTGCATTTATACAAAGACTCATGTCAACGCACACTTTGAGAGAGAAAAGCAAGATTTGAAGGTTATTTTATAACTGCCCGAGATAAATTGGTTATGAGTCATGTCACCTTAGCGTTCAGTCGGTGTTTTGAAATGTGAAATCATAACACAATTGCTGTTGTGAAGTAGATATAGTGGCAGCTGAAAAGAGGTGAAAGTCATGGGTGTGTGTGTGTGTGTGGGTGGGTGTGTGGGTGTGTGTGTGTGTGTGTGTGTGTGTGTGTGTGTGTGTGTGTGTGTTAAAGACATCACAAGTAAAGGTGGTATAACTTTTTTGTGTTGTTAAAATGACCAGAAAGACAAGGCCACACTTGGATAGTGTAGAGTAGACTGATAGTCCCCTCTTAGTAAAGCACACGTGTTTGTGTGTGTGTGTGTGTGTGTGTGTGTGTCTGTGTGTGTGTGTGTGTGTGTGTGTGCATGCGTGTGCGTGTGTGTGATGCAATGTCACACCTTGGTCCTGAGCTGAAATCACTAAATTCTCTCTCTGAACTCCGTCAGATGAATCACAACATGCCAGAGATCCTCCAGCCGCACCTGAAGGAGCAGAAGTGAGTATGAGCAGCTCACCTGAGAGGCAGCGAGGCGTCTTCCTTTATTCAAGGGACACATTCACTCAGGGCTCACTCCCACAACAAACCTAACGCTCAGGTCGCTCAGGTTGCCAAAGTCATCCAGCAGCTTCAACGTGACTTTTATTGGAGTCAAAAGTCAACACAACATGTTTTCTCTGCAGTGAAAGAGTCTTTAAACCTGCGCCTCAGCTTTGACCTGAGTCCTTTAAACCTTTTTTGAAACCTTTTCATTCAGTACATAACAGCTTCTCATCCAGTGTTTTTCTCAGAGCTCTCATTTTAGTTTCTGACTGAGGTCAGATGTTAAGTACTACTGAACAGCCATTTATTAAATTCATCGACAAACTGAATCTTGAACGCTATACTCATTTTGTATCAGAAGGTGATGATTAAATGTCAGTGGTTTGGCATTCTTGTATATTTATTTTTAACGTCGGTGTTACTGGCATGGCAGCCACAGTGTCGGAATAACACTCCCCACAAGTCAACACCCCAAACACCAGACGCGCTAAAACACTTTCCAGTTTAAAATGTTTGTACAGAGTCTATACTGTGGGAGGATAGTTCTGATGAGAACTTGCACAGAGAGTGAATTCATTTGATTTAAGCTACCTGCTAGTTTTACAGATAAATGACTCATTGACATTTCCTTATTTTGTGAGTCATGTATTGAAAACACATTTAAAACAACCTGGGTGAACAGAGTTAATTATGGCCGTTCAGACCACTTAGAGGGAAGGGGACACACAGAGAAAAGCCTTTGCAATGACAAAATTGCAAACAGAAAGACCAATATAAAACAGAGATGTAGAACATGATATCAGTATAACATTTAAAACACAATCTGCTCAAAATGAAGCCAAACTCTTTTTCATTCTTCAACGTTTTGAGACCAAAAAAAAAAAAAAAGATGCAAAGACGATGCTTTGTTCTTTTAAAGACCACAATTGGTCCTTTTATATGTTAATAAAAAATGATAATTACATATATTTAAACGACCGGCCCTTTTCCTTCACGTGTGTTTCTTTGCAGTAAAAGTGTTGTGAGGAACAGGAGGTTTTTAAGAGGGAAAAAGAAGTTCAACATGGATCCCAAAAAAGTGAGTTTTTGTTGTATTCTTTTGTAGATAAACATGCAGGAAAGACAATTTCCGTAGTTGCAGACCCAGTTCCAGGAGCTGTTTCTGAAGTGACTCATTCTCTTATAGAAAGTAAACACTAGACCTTCATGCAGACCACTTCTTCTAAATCAGAGTGCGCTATGAATGTCCAGTGTTTCCCTGAGTTTAGTTTAGTGTATTGGCTCATTTGTCAGGGGCCGTGCACAACCCAACTGTTAGCCAGCAATGAAGCTAATTTACATCTGTAGTCCCTGGGCAGGACGATCTGAGGAGTTGAAATTCTTCCCTCACTTCAGCTCCTCTGAAGGATTTGAAAACCGGGAGACAGCTGGACTCCTCACAGAGAGGATGTGGAGTAGAGCAATGTGTGCGAGTCTTTGATGTGTTCGGGGCGAGTGTGTGCGCGATGTGCAGAAGTGCAAACTGTGCAGATGCAAATGAGCGAATAGCGAGAAAAGCCACTTCCTGTTCCCTGAAGTGGGGCAAGAAGCGTCTCCTCTCATCTTCCTCTCTGCGCCCTCGTTTTTCAGAATCCGACTCTCCCCTGTGCTCGCTCTGAGCTCAGGCCCGAGTGCAACATGAGATGACGATGAGAAGTTTGAGAAGGGTTAGGGTTTAAGGAGTTCTTGAAGTGAGATTGATCTGAAGAAAGTACTCAACAGTAGCACACGGTCAGAGGACAGGGTTGTATTTCAAAGAACTCTCTGTGAGCACCTTTGAGATCAACAGACAGAAGCATGAAATATTTATCATCCCCTTCACATCTGCTGCCCGAATGATCCACAACAACTCTGGGAGGGAAAAAAAAAAGTTATTTTATGAAACACAAATGTAACACATATTAAAGATTTGATTATATACCATCATAATCTGACCTCTAACCCCCACCGCTGATCTTTCAGGGGGTCCAGTACCTGATTGAAAATGGACTGCTGGAGTGGCGAGCAGAGCCGTTTGCTGAATTTCTTTACAAGGAGGAGGGACTGAACAAGACCGCCATCGGGAACTTCCTGGGAGAACGGTACAGAACTCACACGCGAGTGCTTGACTATTTGATGGGGTTCTGTCGTAAAACTGAGGAGCAAAAGTAATCTCAGTTTCTACTCATCTTAACAATTTTGATATCTATAAATACAGTAAATTGGCTAATTAGCTAGCTAGCTTGAATGAATGAACCACTGCACACAGAAAACAAATCCACACAGATAAAGCTATGGGCAGAGAAACTTTTTGTCCCATGGGGTTTTCTGATGTACTCAGAGAAAAGCTGTTTGAGCATTTAGCCTCATTTAGCTAACATTTCAGTTTCTATAGTTTAGTCAATTTGATAGGAAATACAAAATCCTGTTTCAACGGATTACTCATCTTGCTAGCTCCAGTCAAACTGTATATGAGTAGTTTGAGCGAACATCGATGGACCCTGATAGCCACCTCAGAACACTGCAGTGAATTGAAAGCACAGCTAAGTGGACAGTTCAGCTCAGGACAACCACATCACGACGCAAGTCAGGAGAGGGAAATATTTACAGAACTGTACGGTAGCTAATGCAGATTTTTAATATCACGCAAGACTGGCCTTCTAGTTCTATTAAAGGCTTCATATGCAATTTTTTTTTTGATCCAGCAGATGTCGCCCTTGAGCACCAGCATGAAACCAAAACAACTCGCGCTGCATTGTTGTGTTAGCATGCTAATGCTAGCGATCTTTACTATGCTCGTATCTTCACACTGCATGTAAATTTACCTGAAATGAGCGTGATCTAGAAACACAGTTAAGCAGTGAGTACAGTATGTTATTCTTCTTCTCTCTAGTCCCTCAATTAAACAACTTTTATACGTGAGGGGAGGAGTCAGCCGGCCGTCCGGGCGATGTAAACAAACTGAAGATAGGACTCTGAAAACTCTGAAAGCATCACAGACAGTGGGACTCGGGTGTTACACCCATTGTAGACAGTCATGACTCACAGAGTTATTTTCAGAGGATATACTTGATTAATATATTTAAGTGTGAAAAATCACATATAAAGACTTCAAGTACTTCGTATTTTAAGTTTTAATAATGAATGTGTTTCTTCTCGCACAGAGAGGAGATGCATTTGGAGATCCTGAAATCGTTTGTTGGTCTGCACGAGTTCTCAGACCTTAATCTTGTGCAGGCGCTCAGGTATGTATGACTGACACTGACTCTCTGACAGAAATCAGAATAAAGCGTTTTTATGTCTCGTCTTGTTATTAACAGAATGTGTCGGATTGTGCGTGTGCTTCCCCCCCCCCCCCCCCCCCCCTGTCGTCTTGCAGGCAGTTTCTGTGGAGCTTCCGTCTGCCGGGTGAAGCTCAAAAGATTGACAGGATGATGGAGGCGTTCGCAGCTCGTTACTGTGAATGCAACCCCGGAGTTTTCATATCCACAGGTACGACACAGAGCCTGTGCGTGGCAGGATTCAGCCTGTCAGGAAGGAACATTAAAAAAAAAAAAAAAGAACAAGAGTCATAATTCATTTCTTACATTGACGAAACACCGCAGACAAATGTTCTTCCCCCCTGATCTGAGCAAACAGACTGTTCAGTTTGAGTGTTTTTCTGTTGCAGCGCCCCCACAAAGCTATTATTTTTAATGGTAGCAATTTATTCCTTTGCAGTGGTGATAATGACAAGTGTTTCTATATTCTGTGTGTGTGTGTGTGTGTGTGTGTGTGTGTGTGTGTGTGTGTGTGTGTGTGTGTAACAGACACATGCTACATCCTGTCCTTCTCCATCATCATGCTAAACACGAGTCTCCACAACCCGAACGTGAAGGAGAAGCCGAGCCTGCAGAGATTCGTCTCCATGAACAGAGCGATCAACAGCGGGGAGGACCTGCCCACCGAGCTGCTCACGGTCTGATAACACACAAACACACACACACACACACACACACATACACACACACACACACACTGTCATTATAACACCATATACTTCAGATAAACACAACCTCCCAAGGATTCTGAGGATGAGGTTTACTTCTCTATGTATCAGCTGACATTTTTTTATTGAATAGCTGAATCTGATCTTAAAGATTATGCTGACACTTTGCTACAGCAAGTGTTCAAGCTAAATGCTAATTTAGCTCAAAACGCTCATGTCAGTGTGACACAAAAACTTTCAGAGGTCATATTATGCCCTGTTTGGGGTTCATATGTTTAATCTATGTACCTACTAAAGTATGTTCACAATAGCTAAAGTTATAAAAAAGTGTCTGTTTTCATCGCTCCATGCACCGGCTCTCTTCTGACTCTCTCTCTAACGCTCTGAAGTGCCCACGTTCAGAGCCCCCACGTGTGCCAAGTCTGATCTGATTGGTCGGCCTGTCGGCTCTGACGTAATTGGTCAGTCGCTCAGCACGGTTCTCAGAAATGTCCCGCCCCTTTTACCATATTGGGAATGCAGCCACTTTGGCTCCGAGGGGAGCAAAAACATTAGCACCTTAGCACTACTGTGCTACCGCAGGCTACGGCATATCGTGGGCGTGCTACAGAAGTTAACGGGCGTGCAACATGAGCTGCAGGGCTTGGGCCTAGATCAGTGATCTCACACTGACAAGACGTCACACTGGCAAATTTATTTCGAGGGGGGCTAGAACCGAACGTTACATGCAGCTAATGCTACAGCTAACAGGAGGACGTAGGACAAGCCGCGTTTCCGCAGACTTTGAATTATTGCACATAGATGTGACTAAACATGCACAGGACACTTGGAAAACACACTAAAGAGCATATAAAACCAGAAAAAGCATAATATGACCCCTTTAAACAACAATGCTAACATGCTAATGTAAAGATGATCACATTTCCCCAAAAGGGAACTTCTTTGTTATCTGAGACATTGTTTTAGTTTGATTTCACAGTGCATTGTAGAACCCTATAATATATTAAGAGGAATCACAATCTAAACACTGAATATATATCTCACACTGGACGCTGAATCTTCCCTTCTGTCTTAAATGTCTTATAGAAACTGTACTCGAGCATCCGCAGCGAGCCGTTCAAAATCCCCGAGGATGATGGGAACGACCTCACACTGACGTTTTTCAACCCGGACAGAGAAGGATGGCTTCTGAAAAATGGTGAGAAGAAGAGCAAAAAAAAACACACACGTCAAGAGTTTTCTGCAGACCAGCCTGAGCCTGTTTCTCCTCTAAAAAGTTTGACTTTCTGTGTTGAAGGAGGCCGAGTGAAAACCTGGAAGAGGAGGTGGTTCATTCTGACTGACAGCTGCCTCTACTACTTTCAGTACACCACAGTGAGCGTCCGCCTACCTGCTGCTATAATACAACCTACATGTGGTTGAATACGTAAAAGTCAAACAAGCTTAAGTTAAGCCGTTTTCACATATGCACTCCGGATAATATCTAGATATTTACAGGAGGACTTCTCCGGAGATTCTCCAGACCTAGCCGTTTACATGTGCTCCTCACAGCGGGGGACTTTCCCTGTCAGAGGGGACGGGGGGAAACAACACGGAAGTAGCGTGAGTCCGCTACACAACGTTATAATGAGAATATTTGCCTTTATATCAATGCTATGTGTAATCCAATGGAATGACAACATCCACAAAAGAGAGGAGAACAACATACTGCCGAACAGAAAACATAATGCAGTCGGGAGATCGTAGTGGTCGCGTGCAAACACTTTAGGCAGTCACTGTATATAAACGTCATTCTCTTTCTATTGGCTCGAGTTTAAATCTCCGGAGTATATGCTGCCGCGTTCAGACATCAGCTCACTGGGATTTTCTGCGGATAAAATACTAGGGTTCTGACCGGAGAAACTCTGGGTAAAGTTTGCGCGAAAAATGCGGCTGTTTGCGTTCACACATAGCCTAAAGTCCCTCCTGGTAGCCAAATCTCCGGAGTTTTTCAGGAGATTTCTGTATGTGTGAAAAAGGGTTTCAGTCAAAAAGTTCAAAGTGTCTTTAAAAGCTTTCTCTTCCTGCAGGATAAAGACCCGATCGGGATCATTCCTCTGGAGAACCTGAGTGTGAGGAAGCTGCAGGACACCAGCAAACCTGTAAGAGATCAATTTAATTTGACAGTTTTACAGTTTACAGTTCATGCAGGCGGGCGGGCGGGCGGGCGGGCGGGCGTGCAGGTGAAGCCTCCACTCAAACCTTCCACTGCAACGTGAATCATTGAGCAGCTGCTGAATGAATTCTAACAAAAGAGCTCAAAGTGTGCGTCACAAGGCTAACAGAAGGCTAACAGAATAAATAGAGAGCATATGAATACATTAACAGTGTGTGTGTGTGTGTGTGTGTGTGTGTGTGTGTGTGTGTGTGTGTGTGTGTGTGTGTGTTTGAACAGTATTGTCTGGAGTTGTATAACCCCAAGGGACTGAAGATAAAAGCCTGTAAGACGGAGAACAGGGGCCGAGTGGTTCAAGGGAAACATCAGTCGTATAAGCTGAGTGCAGCCAGTGAAGAAGAACGAGACGTCTGGATGGACGCCATCAGGTGAGAGAGTGATGATAGAGAATATATATGATGTGATAGCAGCACTTACATGTGATTCAATGTGGTCCTGTGCGGTGTGACATGGTACACTCTGGGCTCTGGCTTTCCGCCCCAGCATGGTGCCTCTCCTCCGACTGGGAGGTTTAAAGATACTCGTCACTCCCATCACTGTCTTAAAATAAACCTGCGATTGAGTGATGAAGTCAGAACACAAACCATGTTCTTCTTCCACTGCAGTAAAATAACCGAAATCAAAGAAGTGGACAAAACTATTTCAATATTTATACTTTTTTATGGAACCATAAGACGAAAGATGAAAAACCTACCATGCTACCAGTTCCGATCATGCACTTGTAAAGATGTGACTCTTGGTTTCTGGGACATCGGGACACGCCTTTTCCCGTATCTTTCTAACATTTATAAGACAAAGCCATTAAATGTAATTTTCAGGAGATAATTAGTGGTGAAAAATAATCAGTTGTTGCGGCCCCAGCTGGCAGAGGCACTGAATGCAGGGCAGGCGATAAGTCACCGGAGTTAATGAATATAAACTACAATCCCAAGCTCATTTTTCCCCCCCTGAATCTCGTCTTTCAGGTCGAGTATCACAAAGGACCCTTTCTATGACCTGGTGGCTCTGCGGAAGAGAAAGCTCATAAACAACTCGCCGTCGAAGGACTGAAACTCAAACTACTGCAGAGTCTGGATCCTGGAGGGAAACTGTGGGTCCTTAATGAATCCTGTGGATTTACGACGAGTGTTAGGAGATCTGGAAGGAGATGTCTCCAGCGCAGCCCCTAAAAGCCACACACAAGAAACACATCAGAGACTAATATATATTATTTTCATACATTCAGACACACTCACACGTGACCCAAAGTGTTGACAGAAATGTTCAAATTAGGAAACCGGTTTGACACTGTAAAAAGAAATAAAGGAGAACTAGTTCAAGCCTCAGTTGACTTCTGCAAACTGCACGCTCTGCTGCTCCGTCTTCAGGGGGCCGACTATCTACTGACACAGAGACCTGCTACTTTATACCTGCTGCTGGGAGAAGTCCGGTTCACCCAGCAACAAGGGGAAGAAAGAGAAAGTTACGACGATGGACTGAAGGACGAGCCCACTCACTAAACTGCATGAAGTGACCGCTAACACCTCCTGACCTTGTTGGGAGGTTGCTGCCGATACAATCACACTTTGTCCACAAACTGACACAAAAAGACCACACAGAGAGACACGCCGTGACCACACAGACGTGCAAAAAAGAATCGAAAACGAGACGAGACAACCGAAACAAAGAATGGAAGCTGGCGTGCTCGCTGTGTGTCGGGTCACTTGGTAATACAGGGTGCGATGTTTGTGGGGACAAATCGCGACAGTGGACCAGCTTACCTCGGCGTGGTAGGGTAGAGTGTAGTCTCTGAAGCGGTCACAGGTACACTTGTGTGGGAGAGGTTAAAGTGGAAAGGAGAGAAAAGAGGGACTTTTCAGACAAGGGTTAGAAACTGCGTTGAAATGCAAAAGATGGAAGGGATGCAGAAAATGACCACCAAGAGGTTTTTTTTAAGATTTACAACGATACGCTGAATAAAAACAGACACACGTTCAAAATTACGACAGATATACAAAATGAGCGCAACACAAAGACGCGAAACCACCAGCAACAAGAGCACAGAAACATTGAGAGGGAAGCAAAAAGAAAGATGGCCACAAAGAGACTCTTCATGTCAAACCATGTGTCCGTGGTTTGTCTCTGTTTCTGTTTCTTGGTCTTTCTCTATCTGGACGTTGAGAATCTTTGATATTTCTGTGTAAAGTCGCCTGTCGTCTCTCAGTGTGTCCAAGGCTAGTGGACTTATAAATAGCAGCCATTGTAGAGGTGGAGAATATAAAAGCATTTCATGCAACTGTAAAAAATGTAAAGTCAAATCTTGGCTGTTGGATCAGACGAGATTGCAGCATGCACTCTTTTTTCATGGGAGATTTAAATGAAAAAATACAAAATAAATGTACTAAATTCTTTTTAAGGCTGTTTTATTTTGAAGTTCAGGCTAACAGGAAGCTGTCAGCATTGTGCTTACTTCACTTACACTTTAAATTATGTTAAACTACTCCTTTGTTACAGATGAATTGTACATAAGAGTGAACTGTAAATAAAGTTTAAAAGAGACCGAGTCGACTTGTCTTAATGTAAATTAGTCATCGAGCATTAATGCAGTTTAAGTGCTTTATTTTATTCCTGTCTGTTTAATTAAATGACTTTATATTAATGGAAGATTCAAACTAACTGTTGTGCAATAAACCGGTTTATTCTGCATCCTGTTTGTTTGTGTGTTTGTCCATCAGATGGCGCTACATCACCACCTTGTTGCCTCTCTCACCACCAACTCGAGAGTGTTTTTAACTTTATTTCAGCACTGATGACAGAGGTCACACAAGTTGGACTGCAGAGACGCTGTCAGTATTTTATAACTGATGACAGAGGTCACACAAGTTGGACTGCAGAGACGCTGTCAGTATTTTATAACCGGATGACGAGGGGATTTCCTGCTCACGTCCTGTCGGGTGAGCGTGTGCGCTCTGATAACCAGTCGTGGTTTTCCTCAAAGCGACAACACAGCACACATCTTTTCTGTTTGTGTACCTGCATCTCCTCCAAACACGCTCTACAAACATGGACGGCGTCATGAAGTGACTCACCTGTTAAAGAAATAAACGTCAGGATGAGGACGTACCTGCTGCTTGTTTACGCCGACCTGTTTTAAAACCCAGAATGTAAACAACAATTTACATTTCCTATAGCTAAAAAACAAGCCGGCTCATTTGATGATTACGTCATACATAACGTGTATGTAGATCGGTTGTGCATAAACAAACTCCTGTTTCTTTGGTCCGTCTAAACGTCATTCACAGAAACACAAAGGAACCGCAACAACACAAATCTAAATCTTGTGTCCGCTAAACTTTTAGTTTTTTAAGATTAATTTTTGGGCTTTTTATGACTTTATTGTAGAGACAGGAGAGTGGATAGAGTCAGAAATCAGAGAGAGAGAGAGAGTGTGGAATGACATGCAGGAAACAAACCACAGGTCGGATTTGAACCCAGGCCGCCCGCTTCAAGGACTGCAGCCTCTGTACATGGGGCGCGCCCTAGTGTTGTAGTACTCTAAAACCTTTTGAAGGTCTCGTAATCTAAATCATTTTTACTCGGTCTTGTCTCGGTCTCAGACTGGACGGACTCCGGGTATTAAATCAAGACCGGTCAAGATCACCACTGACAGGTTTTTTTTTCCCCACGGCATTTCTGTGATTAGAAGAAACTAAAAGAACTGATAACTTCCATTCATTTATAGTTTGATATTTATCCCCCGGTTACGGTCTAAGTGAGGAACGGGCACCTTGCACACAAGATTATGATTTTTCATTGTTAATTATGGTCTTGACTCGGTCTCAATCCCTAAATGTCTCGGCCTTGTTTTGGTCTCGGAGAACTCCAATCTCAAGTATGTCTTGATCTCGGTTAGTGTGGTCTTGACTACAACACCAGCGTGCAACCTTTACCACTCGGCCACCAGCGCCCCAATATGATGGAGTCCTGGGCAAGTGAACTAAATATTGAGCTCTCACATGAACTTTGGGAGGAGGGGCTTTCCAAAATATGTAAACATGTTCCTCAAATGTAAGATATAAACTAATACAACACAAGGTTATACATGGATTGAACTATTCAAAGATGAAGTTGACCAAAAAAGTACCCTTATATTTATCCTCTTTGTGATGAATGTCAAACAGCAGATGTCAACCCGGCACATCTTTTCTGGCTCTGTCCTGCTATTTGAAATGTTTTCTAGGGTCTTCAGAAGAGATCACCCACCTCGCACTTCTTCTGGATTCTCTCAAAAGGACAAACAGTTAGAGAGCCGATGGCTTTGTGAGTCGGGATGATTGCAGATAGTAAAATCATCCTGCTCGACTGGAAGACTGTCCACCCCTCTTTGCTTTAAAAAAAAAAACAAAAAAAAACGGCTCAATGAGATTGTTGCTATGGCACACAAATGGAGGGGGATACGGTTTCAGAGGTCTCACTCAGACAATGAGTTCTCCAGAGAATGAGACTCTTTCTTGGACTGCTTGTTTCAAACACAAACGTAAAGGCTTAATGTTTGCACACTGGTATAACTTGTGATGTATAGCAGGCAGACTATAACATTTTATTTATTTTTTATAGTTATTTTCATTTTCAGCAAATTAAAACCAAAGTTATAAATGAATAGCCTGAACTATGTTTCTATGAAAAATCACAAAGACATGCACGTCCCTTAGTGGCTGCTGGATCCAAAAATGTAATAGGTGAAAAAGAAAGACAGATCCCGCACTAAGGATCTCCCGTTAGAAGCCTTTATTACCAAGCGCAGTGGTGATTCTGGAGTCTGTTGGGGCACTAGGCAAACAGCGTTCAGCAGGGCAACCAGAGTGAGCGCTGTCAGATGGGACCCCCTTAGGAAGGTTTCCTACTGTTATTGCAAAATTTACACATTTTGGGCCGATTTGCTTAAAGGCTGTAAGCCCTCGGGGGGGGGGGGGGCCCTCTTCTGGTCTGGGACCCCAAGCACTTGCCTGCCATGCCTGTTGACAAGCAGCGCCTCTGACCAAGTGACCTTTCTCAAGACTGAAAAAATGTTTGACATGTTTATTAGGCTTTAAAATGTGCTGAGATGCATTCCCACAAATACAATCGTCTGGCCTCTCAACAATCCTTGTTCAGGATCCAGGAGTTTTCTTGCATCATAAATGGTTCTGTCAACACCTAACAAACAGTGACAGCTGAATGATTTATAGATCCAGTTAGATCAATAAAAGCTGACAGGCAGGCAGCTGCAGGTAAAGGTGGAAGGTGGCTGGAAACCAGTACACGTGGAAACATTTTAAGTCCTTGGAGCTGTTCTGACTGAGTGTAAACAGACGGGAGAAACACCACAGGGCTCATGAGGGAGACACAGGTGAGAGGGCGGGCGGAGCAGGATGTGGGACGATGTTGAGACAGGTAGGATGACATGAGATGATGACAATGCAACGGTTACAAAGCAGTTTTGTAGCTGTGGGGTTTTTTTTTTTTGCAGCACTTCCCCTTCCCTCGGTGGTGATCATTTAAACCAGGCGGTCAACACGTTTATTTCTGCTGTACGAATGAGCTTTTAGAATGGATGTGTATGTGACTTCTGGGGCTTTTGCAGCCAGCCTCAAGTGGTCAGTTGAGGAACTGCAGTATTTTGCACATCCTTATTTGCTTCACGTCGCTAGGGTGTTCCAAAAGATGACCTATTACTAAATTAAAGCACACAGCCCAACTTGTTTCACTGTTTTTTTTAATGTATTTTTTTACATTTCTTCTACAAAACTGAAAATTTTCATCTCAAGTGGTCTTCACATTTTAATCTTTGTCAGTTTCACCTGGATACGAAGAAAAGCCGTGTAGTTCTGTGCTCAGCGTTCATTTTCCACAGCCTCAATAAACTCTCTAAGAATCCTGACACCGAGTGCTCCTGTAAGTCGACGCTCAGGGACAACGGCACATCTCAACGCTTTCCTGTCTCCATAGCAACCTGGATAACGGTGAGGAGAGTTGTCATCCACCCACTTAACCTGGGTCAATTGTGTTAGTGTGTGGTGTTCAGGTTCAAGCATACAAGTGGGAAATATCGAAACCACTTAAAGAAATAATTTAATACAAACTAATGTGATGACGTTTTTTCCACCACATGAGATTATCACGAGAGGAGTTTAATGAGGACTTTAAGCCCAAACCGACGACACACACTGTCACAGGACGGTGATCATGACTCAGCAGGTTTCACCAACAGATCCTCAGGCGCTCTTTAAAACTTTAATACTGCCGGTACGCTGGTTTGAGCTCACGACTGGATGCAGTTTTTCTTCTGACTTCGCCGCCGGCCTCTGGATCCTGCAGAAAATAATGACAACAATAGATTAATTAAAAATGAACACAAGATTCAAGCCTACAAACAATCGTGTGTGACTCAACAATGAGCCTTAAACACAGTAACTAAAGTGTAACGGTGTATATCACATAGAGGTATTCAGGGATTGAATTGACTGAAAATTGAAAATTTTTTGAATTTTTTTTTTTTTTTTTGAAAATTGAAAATTGACTGAATTGAATTGACTGAAAATTCTCAACGTATAAAACAAGTACCAAATAACCAATTTGAATTGGTGTTTTCCATCTAAGGAATTAAACTGACACATTTCTCTTTAAAAAAAAAAATCAATGTTGTATCCCTTCTTAGGTATTTTATATAGTTTTGTAGTTTTGCTGGTCGTAGTCCGGTGTGTGTCTATTGATGTCTTAGTATTTTGCTGTCTTTATTTTTATTTTATTTTATTTTTTACTGTATTTTGGAGTTGTTGTTCTGACCTTGTCTGTTTGTTTTTTTTGTGCCTCATTTGTTATGTATATATCACCAGTTTTGTCACTCTATTGCACCTAATAAAAAAACAAAACAAAAAAAACTCAAGATCTAGGCTGGCAGATCCAGATGACCTTGCGTGTTTTTAACAAATATGACATACAGTCAAGTGCATAGTAGACTTTATACTTTGTACCCAAAAAAATCTAGTTTAGCAGCAAGATGTTCCACTATGATCAAAAATAAGTTTGCCTACTCTTTGCTGATCATGAGGATGTATACAGGAAGGAAAAATTACACTATAAGAGCTGTGGGAACAGATGGAGGCCCAGATGGGCAAAAACTAAACAAAACATAGAAGACGTCAACTGGAACATAATTATTTGAGAGGAAATGATCAAGGAAACAATATGCAGACAAATCACTCATTAAGTAGTTTTCACAGCCTGATAAAATACATGTAAAGAAAAATGACAATGAAATCGGTTACGTACTGTCGTCGTCTACCGTGTTGATGGTCTGCAGGGACATACTTCTCTGGATAACCTTGGGCGGTTTCTTTGTTTTGGTTTTTAGTAGGGCTGGTTTCTCAATGACCTCAAACGAGTCCTCCAGCTCATTTCTTTTGGCATCATTAGTCTCTGGCACTTTGCAGGCGGGGGCCGGGTTTGGAGGAGTGACCACACCCTCCACTATCGTGTCTGTGCCGTGATTGGCTCCTCTGCCTTTCAGAAAGTGCCTGAAGGAGCTGCGTTCTTTCTTGGATGCGGCGGCCTTGTTCATCTTCAGGCCTTCCTTCCCGTCCTTGTCCCCTTCCTCTGAGGGGGGACCAGGACTCGGAGGGGAGACTCCCCCTGTCCTGCTGTTCTGCAGTCCGTTCCTCTGGTTCAGCCCGCTGACCAGGGAGTCGCTGGTGGTTGATAAGTCCTGTAGGGAACCTGTCATGCCCATACGGTTCCCAAACACTAAAGAGTACTTTGGATTGTGGTATTTATGTGCCGGCACCTTCATGTCGGTCTGTCTGGACTCTCCCACAGAGACCTGAAAGCGGGACGTGGACACAGGAAGAGGCCGGATAGGCTCCACCGTCGGCTTCCTAATAGGGGCGGGGATAGGCGGCTTGGTGATACTGAACTCCTTGTAGAGGTCGACCTGTTCAGAGATGGCGTACAGCTCCCTGAAGTCGTTATCAAACGTGTCCACAATTTGTCCCGACATCACGGTGATCATGTTCCGGTCCATCCGAGAGGAAGTCCACGTGAAGCTGGAAGAGAGAAGAAATGAAACCAAAACTATAAATCAAAACATTTATGATAAAGAAAGTTCTACTTAGAAGAAAATTGGAGAAGTTAGATGAGGAGTTTGACGCCAACCTCGACCTGCCACCTGCAAGTTAGCGTATCTTAGCACCACGGCTGGATAGCGGGTTAAGAGCCAGCCTTTCCAAGGACAAATTGGCCAAAGCATTACCTTTAAAGCTCATTCATTTAAAGTTATTTTCACTTTCATGCTGTTAATTGAGTTCTTATCCTGCTTCTAGCTGGCACCGAGTGACTCAGCATGATGGAAATTAAATGTAGGTTTGATGTAGAAACATGTGTCGTCTGTATACAGATGAACCTTCTGTTTACAGGAGATTAACTCCTTACTTTATACTTTGTACCCAAAACATTAAAATCAGCTTTTTTTCTGAGTCTGGCTCAGAGATTTGACTGTTCAAAGAGAGCGCAGAGGTTTTATCAGTAC